>NW_024610112.1:0-124999 GCF_016920785.2 Ixodes scapularis | reverse complement strand
TTTGGGTATATTACCACCGCACGGGTTATGGATCTTTTCTGCTAATTCGTGCACGTTTACCATTGCGACATGGGGGAGAACGCCACAGCCAAATATATCCCGATCTCTATCAACCCACGGCCGTAGATGACAACAGGAGATTGGCCGTTGTATTCCATTTTCAATCATTGATTTCACATGTCCAACAAACTTTCACCATGTCAAATACGCTGTCGTCCATTTCCGACGCCATACTTGCCAGCGAATTGCAATGTCGCAATAGGTTTGCAGCGCGCGCGGCACCCGGGTTTGAAAGCATTTGAGAGAAAGGGCAGTGCAATATTGCTACAATGTACTGTTCGAGGCTAAGCTGAAGTGATGATGATGATAGCGTTTATTCCACTTACAAACGTGGGTTCCGTCTGCCATAGTATGAAGCGGCTTCTCTCTCCGCTTGAGTCTCTATAAGATACGCTAGACGGACAATTTGGTCATTGCAGGACAACTGGAAATTTGATAATGGTCACACGGACTCAAGCTTGCACGGCGTTGATTCATATCAAACCAGGTATGGCATCCGTAATAAATATGTTGAGAACGTGTTTCTGCGTAAATTTTTAGTCGCCAGTTGAAAGAGCCACCATGTTTTGAGGGTTGTTTCACAAGGAGATATCTTTCGGCGAAAATAATTTTGACGCCCCACAGGAGAGACGTAGTCACCTTCCGGTTTTAATAACTTGTTGATAATGATAAACACAGCTAGCCGGCTCCGATTCTGGTGTTCCAACAAAGGTGAAAAGCGGGACGAGAGGGAGCAAAATTCGCAAAGCTCGGGGGCATCCGCATGCAGACAAAGCCAAGCACCACCGGCGGCGCGTTATCAGCGTTGCCAGATATCATAATTCTCAACACGCGATGTAAATGTTGACGCAAATACTACAAAATAAAAATTAAATGAAAGAGTAAGTAAATAAAATGGGTTTGTTTGTCAGAAGAAACACTCTTTTTAATTTTTCCATGGAAAATAAAAATGCTTTTGAACGCTTTCAAATGTGCTGAATACAAAACAGCGTACCGCGCAGGATCACGTGATAGTTCGACCAACCCTCATTGGGCGAGAGCCGCTTCGACGCCTCGGCGCGCGCGTCTTGTTATGGGTCAGCCAACGCTCCTGCGAAAACGCGCGCACGCGCGCAGGAAACGACGTAAGTTTGACGCTGACGCGCCTGAATCCCGAGCAAAAACGCGCATCCGGTCTGCGCTTCAGCCGATTTCGGCAACTTGCCAAGTTGCAAAGTTTGCCGGATCGGAAACATTTAGACAAATCTGCCTCGTAATATTTGAAGTATGATCTTCCTAGGTGTTACTGAAGAGGACTGCATTGTTTTTTCAAAACCAAAAATGAAGCGGAGTTGCCATTTCGGAAAATGCCCCTCGCGCCCTTCCTCTTCTCACCCTATCCCAAGAGTCACGTGACGTCAGGGGCTTCCTTTATGTCGGCTGTTCTTGTACGGATAATCCTCAAAAAGCGCAGAATGAGCGGGAGCGGCTAGCTGCGAGCGCGACAACGACCTTCAGACTTCCAGGTGTCCTCTTCTCATTGTCGCGGGCACGCTCAATCTGCGAGCCTAAGGACGGCAGCGCGGCCCAACGGAGGCCCGAGGGCGCTCGGTCGGTGGAGATCGAGGGGCCGCGATGTGCTGGGGTCGTTGCAGCAGCCGCCCTCTGGCATCGCGCGGCTGCTGGAACTATTCCCGTGTCTGCACAAGGATTGGCTTGCGCAATAAAGGGTTCACGTCGTCGATAATAGATTTCTTGCCGAGACATATAAATGAAGTGGCTTTCCCTAATCTCGTCATTACTGTTCGAAACATAGATCTCCCTCATAGGTTGTCCATCCCATTTTGAATTATTTTGCGAATTTTTTCGTCCTTACCTCTGCTCGATGTTTGTTTTATAACTTGATAAAGACCTTTAAATATTGGCGCGGGCTTCCGCGATCAACGCTTTACCGCATTTATCAAACATTGGATATGACGGGCGTCAGGAGGGTGGAAGAAGCAAGCCGCAATTTTGGCTTCTAATAAAGACGGTGCAGTCGTGAAATAAGTCTTTCCTTCACCTGTATCCACAACGCCCCATCGTTTGCACGATCATAATTTCTCAGTGACATAGGTGTATTCCACATTTTACTCATAGTTACTATAGATGTGGCCCCACAGGCTTTGCTGTTATGAGCGAGTCGACTTTTGAATGACCGGTGGCTCTCCTGAGTGAGAATAAATATTATCATCTTCCAACAACAACCGCACCTTTCTCTCTTCCCCCTCCCCCCCTTTCCCGAATTGGGGAGATATCAGGCCACTTCAGGAAGCAGCCTGCACACAGGGTTTTCGGCTACTTATTCTCAACACGTTCGAACTTGGAAGTAAAAACATCGCATGAACGTCGCCCAATTATTTGCAACCTAAATACTATGACTCTACTGTTCGGACCCAATGAATTTCATCATCAATCATTATTTGTTATGATTCATGGTGAAAGTATGATAGTCGTGATGCCACAGAAGTGGTCGATTCAAATGTCAAAGGGAGAAACAGGTCCTCGTATTTATTTTGGGGAAATACTTGCTCCTGTGACGCTCCAGTGCGTAAGGTCAAAGCACCCGAGGCAGTGCGTAATACTTTACAAACTGTCATTGGCGATGAAACATTTGTGGGTAGTGCGTAAAATTGTTTACACCATATATTGTAGCACTCTAAACAAAGGCATACCTACCCGCAAAAAAATGTTGCCATTGTCGCAAAAAAACAAACAAACACATATCAGCTTGCAAAAATTGTTGCATCCCCCCCCCCCCCCCCCCGGCGCTCTCTCTCTCTCTTAATTTTTTTCCCCGCGCCACTACAAAGAACAGCGGCCCACCAACGAATTTCTACCAAAACCTCGGTTCTTGGAGAAAGGACTCGGTATATGGTAGTGAATCTGTCAGGGGGTTTGTAGAAATAAGAGGCGACTGTTGAATCTAGCCTTTTGCACAAATCATGCCTGGGATATTTCCATTTTCCTTCCACGCGATTGGAAGGCAAGACGGTGGGGGAATTCATGCGCACTAACATGCTGCTTCTAAGAGAGAGTGCCAGATTTATAGTCCATGTCAATTTACATCTAAATAGTTTAATCACCGTACACAAACATTCTCGGCCTGGAGGATCACATGGAAGCATGGCGGAAAGCAGCTTGCTGGAAATAGAAGTCTCTATTGAATTGCACTGGTGTGAAAAATTATTACGTATGCTTGTCTTATTTCTGTGCGAAAATAAAAACAGCGTTTAGAAACCGAACATTGTGAGATTTGAGGAGCGCCGAAAGGGACATAAAAAAACCGGCACAACCTCAACAATACGAGGCGCCTTGCGGCACTCAGCCTGTCCTCATTTCTTTGTTTTTCCGAAGCCTTTCAAAAGTGGATGAAAAATTATGAACCGACTGACCCGACTTACCACATTAGAGCGGTTCATTTTCATTACGACAGGCTCACTTCAAACGTCCTGCATAGTTCAGCTTGTACTGGTCCGTTTTTATTTTCGGTTCCTTTCAAAAAGTGAGCTCTAAGCCACTGGACCAACCTACCACATTCATAATTTGCGGAAGCGAAGAAGTGGAAATGCGACAAAAGGAAAGATTCGCCCGCGTTATTTGATTCCTATAGAAAAGCGGACCGGATACAAGGGAGCCAAAATCTTTTACAAGAAACACACAATCATCTCTACAGTTTTGTCTAACAATTTGGTATGAAGGTATACTTGGACGCCTGCATGATTCGTTTAGGAAATAAAGCGAAACTTTGCACCGGATCATACTACGTGTACGTCCACTACCATTCGATGATTATCATGTTTTCGACTCCGTATCTCCGATCCTTTTGACACCGGAAATGTCTCCCAGCAGTGCTGTCCCCGTTACCGAAAATGGGTAGCGGACATTTCGTCGAACGTCATTTCATCGAAAGCCGTTTCATCCAATGAACGGACATTTCATCGAACGCCGTTTTATCGAACGCCGCTTCAACGAATCGCTTTGGGCCGTTTCATTGAATTTCTTTGTTATGGCTCTGTACCGAGTTTTGGGGCATAACGTGGTTTATAGATGTTTCACTTTGCATTTGTTAAGACTAAGGTAGTCACTTGTAAAATTGTTTTGAAGGCAGCACCAAATTACTAAAAATAAAAACAATTGCCATAAAAAGAAATAAAAACAATTGGGTATGCGACTTACTGAAAAGCTTTACTCATTGCGGGCATCTTCTAGCTCCGATTCTCACAGACCCTGTCTCCGGATGAATATGACACTTCAATATTTCGCCCTCGGCAAAAGGGTTTATTCACTCACTCATTGCCTGGGGGGGTTTCGGGATCGGGGGACGGTCATCAGCGAGGCCGAGGGAGAGTCCGCTGCCACAGCAGCTTCTCCGAGTCCCAGTGGTGGTCGTCCACACCGCGTCATGGGGACGTCGTCGTCCAGGGTCGCTGTCCGGTCCGTTTGTCGAGTCCGCCACTCGACGTAGTGCCCGCACTCCCTGCGCCAGCGTCCAGCGCCGTCCGAGCTCGCCTCCATGACTGGTCCCTTGTGTAGTCGGCTGCTCCAAGCTCTCTTCCTTTGTCTCCGTTCCCCTCTTAAGACCTTCCCAAGCCCTTGTCCCGCCGACCGTCCAATCGGGAACCTTGCTGCGAGCCGACCCTCCGACGTCAGCGCTGGGTGAGGGGGCGCTTGCCCCGTTCCTCCCGGAGAGCTCGGACGTTCCGCGACAGGACGGCGACGGGAAACGGGAAGGTCACGGGGAACGAAGGAGCGCCCGACAGTACGGCGGCAGGGAGCGGCAAGGTCACGGAGAGCGGAGGAGCCAGGGAGAGGGTCCCCACACCTCCCCTCCCTCAAGGCTCGGACCCCGGGGGGCTTGAGGTTGCGTGGTCCCCAGGACCCTTGGCAGGGAGCTCGTTCAGCTGAGTGTCACCGATGACAACGAGCACCCTCGATGATGATGATGGCATCAAACCAAGCAGGTCAGCGGTGAACGTTGATTCACTGGGAAGCTCGTGACCGACGGAGCACGGTCCACGAACTGGTCCGGAGCACCACAGCTCACAACACGAACGGGCACTCAGGCACACACAACACGCCGGCACTTAAAGTTCGCTTCCGTCCCCAATGTAACAGACAGCGAATCGCGCAAAAACGAATACCGGCACGCTATATCAGACAGCGCGACGAAACCAAAATCTTTCGATCGTTGGACATGCCACGTGATAAAAACAAAACTCTTCATTTCAATACCAACAGGCAGGCAATCATCAAGAACGTCACGCTACACGTTCAAGAGGTACATAAGAGGAAATCTATTCCTGAACTAAAAAGCGTGAGCACTCATTGTATACTCAAATCGTACATACGCCCACTATACAACATTTGCTCCTATCAAACTCAACCGCATTCTTTTACAACAGTAAGCAATCTACCAGAGCGTCAGAACCGCACACCTCTGACAACAATATTAATCTCCAACACACTCGCGAAGAACGCACAAAACCTCAAAAACTAAGAATAACCTTCCGTAAAACAGAAACGGTCACAAATCCAGTCCCGTTCGCGAGGTGCGACTCGAAAAAAACACGCTGCCAACAACCCATGACTGGCACTCATGCACTCGGCGTTCACGCTACCCGAGCTAAAAACACGCTACAGCCAAGCTGCGCAGCACGCCTTTATCAGGAGGGGTAATCACCTTACTGAGAGGCCGTTGTTCCGTTGTACCGGCCACTTACACCAGTACAAAGGGAACAGTACCTGGATCGTGTGAACAGCAGATCTCATTGGACAGCCTATTTACACGGCTATGTCCGTAACGTCTGGGCATGTACCAGACGTTACCGCTTCACCGCTCGGAGGTGACCACCCAACAGGAGCGACGAGCGCGTAACGGCGGTCCGCACCGAACCCCGCACGGGCTCGACAACCGCGACAAGCGCATCGACGCACGTTAGAGTTCTCCCCCGGCCAAACCCCGACACCGCATAACTAAAAAGTCTTCCAGCTGATGTCAAGGCCGGTCGGGATCGAGCAATAAAGGTACGCCGTCAACGCGTCTCGACTCTTCAACGTTCTCGAATCGAGCAACGTGTCCAGATACAAACGCAGTAGGTTACGCACAAAGCTCGCCCCCAGCCAAGTCAACACGCCGCATGACTGAAAAGTCTTCTTGCGTCTGTGAGGGCAAGCAGGGTTCGAACAATGTAAGTATCCCACACGCGCACCCCTCAACTTCCGCACAACGAGCGCGATACCGAAATGCCAAATAGTCTAACCGGCCAGTCTTGGAGATGGACGAGCTAATAAACTATATTTGCTCTGCATAAACAGTTTCCGCAGCGTCGAAGTGTCTACAGCATTTACCGCCGCATTCCAACACCCGCTACCCATTCGTGCAAAGGCTGCAGTTAGTACAGCGACGGGCTGACCCAACGCACAACAGTTATAGGCCGCCGACGGCCATGCCGCTGCCATAATTTCTAGGCTTCCCGGGCACGTACCCGCCGACGTGAACCGTACGTTTTTCCGGGTCAACCACGCATCTGTACAGGATAAAGCTATGAACCACTCGTCACATCCTCGCAAGACCGCCACTCCCCTCGTGCAGGTTTTGACTGCACGAGCCCAGCTCTTTCCTCACCTAGCTGTCTTTTCTCCCCTAAATTTATAATTTATCTCTAATCCAGGCCTCTGCACAACCAATTACGTTCTCTACGCCTTCGCGTCCCAACGCGAACCCAAGCACGGCCGAGAACCGTACTGCATCCGGCGGCAGCGCAGAAGCGCGCGCTTGCCGCCGCTCCTCCGGAAACGGACAAAACGAAATTAAAGAGTAACTCCCGCCGCGAGGCTCAACCTTCGATATGGCGGTCTGAGGATCCGGAGCCTACTGTGCGCACAATTAAACGGGATCAACCTCACGACTCTACAACCAGAAACGCACGAGTCATGCCCATCGCGTCAGACTGGACTCCACGGAGCATTACACACGCACAGCCACTGATAAAGTGAAAACGGAAACTCTGTGGTTTTCGGGATTCCGATGCCCACGCACCGGACATCGCGTACCCGGCACGATTTAGTGGGCTTAGTCCCTAAATGTAGCCTCTGGCCACAAGGTACTCGTTCAAAGCGATCTTGGTCGGAACCACAAGAGCGCATCCGTACCTTAAAACGCTGTCAACTAACGAAGCTAAAACCGCGCTGACAGCTCAAGCAAGGCCAACTGGGAGCTAGCATGCGGTCAAACCGAGACGCTAGTCTCCTCCCGGACAAAATGCAATGCGGGAATAATTTCCAACACAGTACATGCAACCGCCATCCGCACTGGGAGCGTTCTCCACCCAGAGCGATGCCTCTTTAACGCGTCCGATCCGTAACAAGCGTTACAAACAATTACATCGATACGCGAGCAAAGGCGGTTAAGCGCGTCACATCCCCCAAACCGTGAGCTGGCATCTTTCACAGCAAACGTGAACGGCCGGAGGCGTAGGTGGGGTGAAGCCCGACGCTACAGGCCTCGAGAGGTGTGGTAATTTCGACGCACACAGCGCTCTTGCTCAGCAGGATCAACCTGCCAGCATCCAACGGTGCGCTGAACAGCAAATACTGATGGCGCTTCTCGCAACGGGGGATAAGTAAATTCCTGACAGGCTGGGGAAAAGGTTTAATCCCTTAAAACAGCGGTCGAAATCCGCGCCTCCTAGTCAGACAGGCGATAATGTCAGGGCCTCCGTGCGGCGTGCCCGCGACACTTCGTGCGGCGCTCCCGCGACAAAGATGACCCCCTAAAAGAGCGCGAAACAGTGCCCCAATTCAACCGGAAACAGGTTAGGAATCAGAATGCCTGCCTGATCGAAAATCAGGCCCCAAGTTGCGGCGCCAGTTTATGCGGGCATCTTCTAACTCCGATTCCCTCAGACCCTGTCTCCGGATGAATATGACACTGCAATACTTCGCCCTCGGCAAAAGGGTTTATTCACTCACTCATTGCCTGGGGGGGGTTTCGGGATCGGGGGACGGTCATCAGCGAGGCCGAGGGAGAGTCCGCTGCCACAGCAGCTTCTCCGAGTCCCAGCGGTGGTCGTCCACACCGCGTCATGGGGACGTCGTCGTCCAGGGTCGCTGTCCGGTCCGTTTGTCGAGTCCGCCACTCGACGTAGTGCCCGCACTCCCTGCGCCAGCGTCCAGCGCCGTCCGAGCTCGCCTCCATGACCGGTCCCTTGTGTAGTCGGCAGCCCCAAGCTCTCTTCCTTTGTCTCCGTTCCCCTCTTAAGACCTTCCCAAGCCCTTGTCCCGCCGACCGTCCAATCGGGAACCTTGCTGCGAGCCGACCCTCCGACGTCAGCGCTGGGTGAGGGGGCGCTTGCCCCGTTCCTCCCGGAGAGCTCGGACGTTCCGCGACAGGACGGCGACGGGAAACGGGAAGGTCACGGGGAACGAAGGAGCGCCCGACAGTACGGCGGCAGGGAGCGGCAAGGTCACGGAGAGCGGAGGAGCCAGGGAGAGGGTCCCCACACCATAAAAACAATTGGGTATGCGACTTACTGAAAAGCTTTACTCATGTACATACGTGACTGAAATCACGACGCTGCAAAAAAAGGACACACACTTAAAACACATTTAAATGTCTGTGCTTTCTGTTTTGTCTCATTTTTAATTGTTTCATGTGACATGGAGAGGGGTCATTGTTTCATGGAGGCTTTCTTCTCGAAGCAGGATATGTTCACGATGGAACAGAAACAAAAGAAGAAGAAAAAAAAAATCAGAGAGAATTAGATGAAGTTGTATATAAGAATTAAAGTAAATTCTGAAATATTACAGACTGTAACGTTGTTCGATGAAAAGGCGTTCGATGAAACGGTTTTTATGAAAAGGCGTTCGAAGAAACGGCATTCGATGAAACGGTGTTCGATGAAACGGCTTCGATGAAACGGCATTCGATGAAATGTCCGGACGTAGAAAACAATCAATGAAATAGCGTTACTGGTTAGCTTAAAAAAGAGCTAACGCGTTACAGAGCTCCGTTTCAGTTTTGTAAATGATACGAAATACCGCGCTGTCGTTACTTGCCATGACTAACGGACGTTAGTTTTACGTTAGTATGCCGTTACTTTGTGTTTCACTCTTAGTATATTACAGCTGTTAGTATATGACTGTAGAGTCTCAACCCCAAACGTGCCTATAAGATTGTTTCAACACTTCTTGAGAAACTGGAGTTTGATGCATACGGTCGATCTTCCTCTGCTTCTTCAACGGTGTGTTGGGAAAGTGGGTTGTAGCTTCGGTCTTTCGTTTCTCTAAATTACCGCGAACCCTGTCAGCTTGTGCGAATAGAGGGACTGGCGGAAAAGAAAAACAATTATGACTGGTGCGAAGCACCGCTGTTAATTTCTAGTGATCAGTAGTGTGGAACAATGAAAGATTAACTAAATAAACTGCTTCATGACTTAGTATAGAAAAAAAAAACGGTCTAAATGAACCGCAACCTTAAACATATATCACATAAGCGTGTTTATATATAACTTCTATGATTCATTTATTTTCCTTCTGAATTATACAAATAACTAAACTATAGCGTTTTCGAAGGCTTTTTCGCTAGGTTACATTAATGAGCATCGTGAGATGGTAGCTGAAAAACTGCGACTAACAAAACGATCTCGAAAGAAAGGTGCGTTATTTTGGCTAAGAAGGCTTAACGACAACATTTCAACGGGAAAAGGTAAGTGACATTGAATAATAACTCTTAATGTGCTTTTTCAAATTAGAGTTCCACGTCCTAAATGTGCTCAGCAGTTTGAGTTTCGGCATACAGAGCAGACACTTAAACAGCAAATTGTCTGACTTCGTTTCGCTCAGTTTAAACATAGCACTTTAGGCTCCACGGGACGAATATACGGCGAAAAATCGACGAATTTAGCCCGGCGGCTTTTGTTCTGCGCGTGGCATCAGCACAGTTGCTGCTACGTCACGAGCGCAAGCGAGCGTGCCGTCGGGCGGCGTTCGTCAGTTATTCGTTGCATAATTCGCTCCATGGAGTTTAGCCTTTAGCCCGGGCCATAATAACAAAGTTTCGGTGGTCGTTGCCATCTTGCACAAAAAGTGAGTGCGAGATGGCAGTAAAAAGGGCTCTTATAACAAGCGTTCCAAAACGGTCCTGTTGGTTAGAGGCAGGAGTTGCATGACAAGGGCAAGTGTACAGTACACGGACTGCTCACAAACAGCATGCCTTATAGCCACACCGGTTTTAGTCACATTCCGGTTTAAGCTACACAAGCAACGAAAATAGGACACTGATCGCTTAGATAACCCATAATAATAACCAAAAAAGATTATTGGTGATTATAAACGAAGTATAGCGCCGGCCATACTTTGGTTAATATTCCATGCGTACTCGTAGTATCTTTACGTCTATATATGATTAAAAAAGGTGGCGAGCGTTTATAAGCTCTTTAGTTTTACCCTAAGTTTGTCTTTCGTGTCCAAAAACTTTTTTATTTTTTTTTTCACGCCGGTAGCGGAAAGGTAAGGGCGAAGCAAACGAAAGCCATCACTATTACTGCTACGAATGTGTCTCTTTACAGAAATGGTATAGTAGCCTTGACGCGCAACCAGGAACTGCGAGAAGGATTACGCGGGCGCAGCATCCAGCATAATTCGGTCTTTGGGGGCGGCAGCATCCCCCCTGGGCCGACCCTCGCGGAAGGGCCGAGCGTGGATTAGGGCCGAGCGAGCCGGAACTGCCGAGTGCGGGGGCTAGGCCGACCACTGCGAAAGGGCCGGGAGGGGTGTCGAGGCCGAAAGAGGGGGGAAGGCCGGGCACGGCGGCAAGGCTAAGGGAAGCGTAAGGGCCGATAACGGGGGTGGGGATTAGAGCGATCAGTGCACGCGTGGCTCCTTCGTCGACGCGGGAATTCGTTGGAAAGAAAACCGATAGATGGCGCGCCCTGTTTTCGCTCCTTTCTGTTTGGAGATATGTTTGGTTTGACGAGTCTGGCGTGGAGCACGGTGGAGGAAAAATGTGTTTCTTCCACCGCGGCCTAAAAACTTTTCTTTTTTTAACACACATTTTGAGCGAGCGAGCGAGCTATTGTCACAGCAGAGTGAAGTCTGGAAAAGCGAAACAACGTAATCCCGCTGCATGAGCTCTCGTGCATCCAGATCCTCTTGCAGTGCTATGAACTAGTGCTCTAGCTTTCGCTATAATACACGGGGCTCCTAAATTGTCTTAACATCTTTGTCTTCTATGTGCTTGCCCAAAAGGGCACGGGCACAAGCCCTGTTTGCATAGAAGCTTCGCTCCCCTCTAGGCTGACTGGCGCAGTGTCTTCACGCGGCGAGGTCAGGAGCTTCATTTCGTCGCGCACTACTACTTCCGACTTTATGAGCCCTCACAGTGAAAGGCAAGAGGCAGAACCTCAGTTTTTTCTGCACCCCAGCCAACAGAAGAAAAATAAACTTACCATGATCCCAAGGATAAATTCGGAGTATGCTTGATGTGTGGTGTCTGAGGTGGCCAAAAAAAGAAAAAATATTCCTACGAGGGGAAACTAAGCCTATCGCACATATTACACTTTCTGTGCACTCCGAATCATCTGTGCGACCGATCTAGGTAATTTGCGAAGAAAAAGCCTACTAAGCAAACGTTTGGATACAATACAAATGAGGAGAACTACGGAATATAGGATTTGCTCCTTTTTGATCCAAAGGCCCGACAGAATTCTAAATTGAAACCCGGATCACACCGCTTACACCTCATACAAAAGACAGTCTGACAGACACGATCGAGTCACCGCGAGAACCGTGTTTCGAATGCCGCGTGCCATGTTTCTTCTTGAACTCATTGCTCTGCAGCATTCGAAGAACGGACCTCGCGGTGACTCGCGTTCGAACCTGTCTGCAGACCGTCCTTCGTAGGATTTATGAGCAGTGTGACCCCAGCTTAACGTTCAGGTATATAGATTATCATGAAAATCCTGAAAGATTACGTAGTCGGGGGCGGTATGTCATAAAGCAAAAGCGACGGGATTGCCATGGTGGGGAAGAACAATCAGAGATGCTTAAAAGAGATGTAAAAAAATTGCAAGGCGAGTAAAAAAAAAGAATTAAGATTAATTAACCGCGTTTCTATGAGAAAGCAATTGACGTTGCACTGAGTTTCTATTTGTGCACGAGCTTACTAGGAAGCCGGACAAAAGCTCACCGGACAAAAGCTCACCGACAAAAGCTTACCTATTTTTTTTGGCTAAAGACAGGCTGGGATAAAGTGCGGGCACGATGGACATTGCACCATTTTTAGGAGGACTGGTACCCCTTACCATACAAAGGTGTCGACAGATAAGCCATAACAGGCGAAGCGACGATTTGGGACCAAAATTTAGGTCACCGATATTGAGTGGAGCTGATAGCATAAAACTTGCCGGAGTACCCTTGCGCGACGCCGAAGGAACTTCGTGGATCGAAGTTTTGAACCCGCTTTTTCAATGTTCTTATGTCACGCTAAACGCGCACATAAAGGTTATGCAGAATCTACTCATCGACATTGCAAGAACGCAGTGGCATATAATGGTCAGTGGTAAGCGTGTTTCACATGCAGCGATTTCGGCCCTAGAGTGGCGCGATTTCTGCCGTCGCGGCGCTCGTGCCGCTCAACCGCTGGTGCTGGCCAAAGCGCCGGGACGGCAGAAATCGCGCCGCTCTAGGGCCAAAACCGCTGCATGTGAAACACGCTTTAGTCTGGAAATACCTTTAGCTTATTACTGGAAGCATGCTTAAATAGGCTGGTTTAGGCGTGTTAGCTTTGCCTCCAGAAGTTGAAGTTGCTCGAGCGCTTGTAAACTTTCTTTAATTTTGTCAACGCGCGATTCAGGTGTATTTCTGCAAAGTAAAAAAGAAAATAGCGTGGTACAGAAATTATATATGTTTTGCTGTTTCTTTGTGCATATTAAGGCGCCTGAACCAAAATGGGTTCATCGGGACCGCCAACTAGGGCCGCCGTTATGTCCACGCGTCTATGCCTCGCCATTCCGTCGTGGCCAAATGCATGGAACTTTCGCTCTAGATTATTATGTTAGACAAGCTTCGCACCCCAACTATGGGTTTATGGACAACATTTCGTGTCAGATGAGGAACCTCTTTGCAATTGACTAGGGAAAAATATATTCTGAAATGTGATTATAAAAAGACGGCTCTCTGACTACAGCACTACCGCTGCCACAATAAGACGCAGAATGCCTCCAACATGGCGTCAAGGCACTGATAGCAGACGACAATGTTGGTTTCGATTTCGAGTGTAACCAGAAGTGAGTTAGGTGCAAAATCTTATACTTAAAGGCGCAAAAGAAATGAGCACAAAGAAGTAGACGTGCACACTCGGAGCGCTACAAACAACTGAATTTTATTTTGAAAAAAAAAAAGAAAAAAGAAAACGAACATATATACACACTTTGTTATACCTCACCCCAAATGAACCTGAATTTCTTATTTGATGAAACGAGTGACGACGCACTCATGCAACCGTCATACTCATTTACACTTTCTGCCGCTTTTTTGGATTCCTACTTCCCCGGAATCTGCGTTTTATCCAGCGAAGGAGCACACAAACACTTATTACAGTGGACTTCGAAGTTCCATGAAGGAGACCGCTTTACAGAATGTTGATGACCTATGTACGATCGGGTGGTGCACGGAAGCACCCGATGACAAAAGCTCCGTGTGAAATGACCACGACTGACACACCGTCCTTTTGCCCCGCCTTAAAATGGCCAGTTTCATCAGGAGCGAATGACGCGAATCCTCAGATAAGGTGGCCGGGTCCTCACCGTGACGGCGGAGCACTTTGCTTCTAATTAAGCGACAATAAGTGGGCACGCGAGCGTGTGTAACGTAATCATGCCGTCATTGGAACAATGCTGGTTGAAGCTTGCACAGGGATTCTGCACGTGGGGCTATCATGCTACATACGTACGATCGCCCATATGTCGTTGATATTTTAGACTACCGATGTAGCGCATCCCACATGTTTGTGTAAATGTTATTTTTTTTTTGCGCATGCTTTTTTGTTTTTGTTTATTTTTAAGCATAATCTAGTTAGCTTCAATGGTGCTCTGAGGGGGTTCCCGGACATTTCATCGAACGCCGTTTCGTCAACGCCGTTTCATCGAAAAAATGGACGTTTCATCGAACGCCGTTTTATCGAATCGCTAACGGCCGTTTCATCGAATGTTTCTTATATAAAAAGTGTGAAAGATGCTCTTTTATGCACGGATCGAGTGCATTTTCGTGTCATTCACCCAATTCATCGTCAGGTTTTTAAATGTCCAAACTTGTAGCTGTTACAACCCTATTGAAAATTCTCATTTGTATGAGAAATTTCTGTGTCCAATAAACACATATGAATCATACAAGATATATAAGAACATATAAGAACCGTATGAGAACCATGTAAGAGCTTTATAAGAACTATATAAGCTATATGAGAACATACAAGCACCATATAAGAAACTAGTGGGAAGTTTCTTATGTTTCTTATGGTGTTCTTATATATCTTATATAAGTCTTATATAGTTCTCATATAATTCTTATATGGTTCTTATATGTCCTTATTTGTTCTTATATATCTTGTATGATTCATATGTGTTTATTGGACATAAGAAATTTCTCATACAAATGATTTTTTTTACTAGGGAACTTATTTTGATGCAAGTAACCCATGAGGATATTTGTACCGATTTTTATGTTTGTTTCGAATATTGTGCTTATCTGTTCACACCCTCTGTATTACCCGATGGGCCCCGAGGGTATTGTAACAAATAAATAAAAAGTCGCACTCCCGGTAAGAGCGCACTCCAACTCATGGAGGCCAGAAGGCGACTTAGGTTTTGCGTAGGCGCAACAACTTTAGCCATGTGAGCCTCCTAACCTCTCATGTCTTTCTATTGATACTTTTTTACTGTTCGAAGCTTACGGTAGCTAACGCTGAGGTGCTATTTATGAAACTACAACG
Source organism: Ixodes scapularis (assembly GCF_016920785.2). Taxonomy (NCBI): domain Eukaryota; kingdom Metazoa; phylum Arthropoda; class Arachnida; order Ixodida; family Ixodidae; genus Ixodes; species Ixodes scapularis. Next base: position 109,929 of record NW_024610112.1, on the reverse strand, counting down.
AAACTTTGTTTTTTTAGTTCTAAGACTCAATGAAGTTAAAGGTAAGCACGTCACTTCAAATTTTATTTGAAAACTTTCTGGGGTTCATGTCTTCGTGCGACAGCCACTCACCGTTTCAAATTATGAGCAATTGCTCTCAAAAAGTCCCCCACAGCCATGGTTCGTCGGCTCTCATAAAAAAGGCGCACCTTCTCATTTCTTGCCGCTATGGCCTTCTTCTGGTGAATCCCGGACAAAAGCTCACCGGACAAAAGTTCACCGGACAGAAGGCTCTTGAAAACTCAGCATCGCCTCCAGCTTGTCTTCCGTCAGTTGATGTTCTGCGGTGATGCAAGCCAAAAACTTCCAAACCCGGTATGGGCACCTCCGACCAGCTTCAGGAAGCGGGAATGACGATACAACGGCGTTCGATGAAACGGCTTCGATGAAACGGTGTTCGATGAAACGGCGTTCGATAAAACGGCATTCGATGAAACGGCTTCGATAAAACGGCGTTCGACGAAACGGCGTTCGATGAAATGTCCGGTCCCACTCTGGGGGAACGCCAACAAGGCCGGCAATTTTCTTAAAATTTATATCGACCCTTTTTTCTTTTTTTTTTTTCGTTGGTAACAATTTTATTTTTTATTGTCTCTTTTTAATTTTGACAGTAGGCTTCAAGTTGAGTTTCGAGCTTCGTGTCTCTCAGTCGCTTTTTGTCCTTTTGCTCTAGAGTTTTCTTTTATATATATATATATATATATAAGCAAACTTTACCTCATTCGTTTTGGAAATTGGGACACCCGGATAGCAAATTTGAGCAGAGACAGACGGAAGTATTTGAGAAAGGGGAGAGCACAGGGGAGGGGCGAGCCTAACGGCCTCAGAACGGATTGCTTACCAAGGTCGCTCGGCTAAACTCCATGGCGCACCCTCTCTTTCCCTCAGAAAGGGCGAGAGACGTGATGAGAAAACAATTACCCTCCCGTTTTCCCCACACAAATCTCCTTTGTGGGCGAAGAGGACTCGGCGTCCTTGAGCGACAAGGAATCCGTTCATTCCTAAGCTGACATACAGGGGGTGCTACGCGCCCGCCGGATCAGTCATCACCTGCCCCGCTCTCTGCGCGTGGTTACGGGAAGGAACGTGATCACGTGATTAAAGTTAGACGTACGATTGGTTCACCGAACACCTTGGCTTCCATTACCCTGTCAGCTCAGAGGTGACGGAGTCCAGCCCGCGAAACACACGCAGAAAGTGAGGTCACGTTGACCAAGGCCACGCGATAAGGTAGGGGTCGACTGGAGGACGGTGGGGACTGTTCGACTGGTTCGGGGAACTTTCGGCAATATTCGACGAAGTTCGCCATCGTGAACAGTGTTGTGCAACCGGGAACTGAAAACGGGTAGAAACAGCTATTTTCTTCAAGAGAAAATAATTGCGAGATCAACGTGCGCATATCAGGACATCGTGGTGCCAGTTTTTAAGTTGTTTTAGTGCATTTTATTGCTTAGCGGACTGATTTTATCGTGCGAAGCGGCTCGGCATCTTCGCCATCCACGCTACCTCTACTGGAAACGGCAAAAACGGTGTTTTTAGAGCTCCGATCACCAGCAGCGCATTCCGTCTTAATGCCAAGTGCGATTTTGAACATGCGGATTGTCAAAACTTGTGCCACTAAATAAGCTACGCTTCAGAGTAACGGTATCTCAAAACGTCCCATTCGCATTTGAACCATGCACATTTCGACCCCTTCTCATTTGGTCCTTCTCGTTTGAACCTTCTCATAAGATCCGAATCGTGTTTTTTGCAACTAGACCCCATTCTCATTTCGCCCGTTCGCGCTACGACTGAATGACACTAGTTCGGCATGCTTCTAACGTTGTTATGCCTTCGCGGCCTTGTTGATGAGCCTTACCTTAGTTGGGTTCCCAACATACCATCACATATATGTTATGTGTAGAGGTACGCACTGAGAATCGTACATTCACGCCTGCTTCCCTTCATCTAAGCAACCAAGAAAAAAAAGCGATGAAGAGTTAATTCGGAAACTTTGTTTGAACAGAAATAGCATACATAATAGCAGTGGTTCTCAACCATTGATGTTTCGCAGACGCCTTGTAGAAAGGCGGAGATGATGGAGGACCCCGTTTGGGGTGCGGGGAATAGAAAGGTATAAGTTATCATGATAATGATTTAATAAATAGATATAACTAACTGCTAATGTAAAGTAGACTTATCTCATTGACATACACACGAGAGTACTCTCCCGAAATTTGGAATGTTTCTTCTCAATGTGAAGAGAGAGAACTAATATTGCCGTGCGTGACTGATGAGACAGGGCTTCGCGGACCCCTAGGATGTCTTCGCAGACCCCCTTTTGAGAACCACTGCATTATAGAAGTGGTGGCATTGTCCCAAGTTGAGAGACCTCGAACAACGTGACATTTCGGAATATGATCTGACTGCGATAAATAGTGGCTCTGTTTTATTGTCAGCTACTAGCCTTTTAGGACGACCTCGACGCACTGCTAAAATCCTTAGCCGAGAGAGTATGCCTGCAGTGTGGCACACACACACACACACACACACACACACACACACACACACACACACACACACACACACAGACACACACACACACAAAGTATTTCAATGTATTAATATTACCCTAAAAAAACGATTTTGGTATAGAAAGATTCAAGTGCGACGGGTCAAAGCGAGATATTTTTGAGAATGGCTGTATTGAAAAGGGCTAGGTGAGAAGGGCGAAACGAGAACGGGCCCTAATGAGGAGGGTTGGAATGCGAAAGACAAAACGGGAAAGGGCCAAATACGACGGGTCAAAGCGAGAAGATCTTTTTGAGAATGGTTGTTTCGAGAAGGGCCAAGTGAGAACGTCGAAACGAGAACGGGCTCAAATGATAACCACCCCATTGGCCGTATTGTGGCTTAAAATCATGGTTGGCAGTTATGTGAAGCTTTATCTGAAATCACAGAAAACGCTTTTTTGTCCTCCACAAATGTTTAAACAGTTCGCGACAAAGCAAAGCTGTATTACATCAGCTTCCTTGTCAGCGAACGAAGTGCCGAAACTCTAGACGCAGCTCATTTAGTGGGTCTAGTCCAAACCATGGATATACTCTCGGCAGCCCCTACACACCTGTGACCTTCCTTTGTAGTGTGCATACATGTCACTACTACCTTCGACGGACCGAAGACGCAACGAACCGCCCTTCCTTCCATGTGAGTGACAGAGAGGACCTCTTGACCATTGGGGACATGTGTTCTTGCTACGCAATGTACGCTTTGTCATGATCCGATGAGTTTGGACTGCGTCGAACTCTGTGACAGGAATATTCGACGAGTCCAGCCTGTAACCCACAGAGATCGGCCCGACAGGCCTTATACAGCCCTAATTGTAAGCATTTTTTTATTCTAATAGACTGTTAGAGACGTTCTGATTGGTTATTCTTTTATGTTCGAAGTCATTTTTATTTTATTTTTCCTGTTAAAATATGGGTGTCTTCGTGTCGCAAGATGTTTGCCTCCCAGTATATCTAAAGCTGAATACCACAGAAGCGTTGGTTAACCCTTATTTCCCCTAATTCGGTTTGTTGGCTGGAAGTGGAGTGCCAGTAATTTTCTTTACTCGTCAAGCTTTTTTTACGTCTGTGATTTATTTGAAATTCTTGATTGATTCAAGCGTTATGTTCTGTTCAACTGTAATGTTACTCTCGTATAACAGACTATTTATTGAACTGTAAATTTCGTAGTACATTTGACACTGGTGAGATGAAAAAGGCCAGTGATTTGATTTATAACTGGTAAATATTATGAAGGAAATATTAGCACATTTGTAACTACATATTTCTGTCCCGCAAATTCCGTAAATGTAAAGTTTTTTTTTTTCAAATCAATGTAGAGATATAGGTGTAATCTTAAATGGTGAGATTGTAATTAACAGGTCTTAAGGTTAGATTAAGGGTTGAGGAACCCTATGATATTGCAAGAATAGGGCTAAGCAATTTATGGATTGACCTTCCTACTATTTTATTAATTTCTTTAATCACTATCAGTATTTAATACTAGATCGGTTGAGCTCTGAGTTAGGACAAGTCGGGCCAACAAAACAACAGTTAACGCCTATGCCGGCTTGCTGGAAACAGCGTCTCAGCTGAGACTAGGCAAAGCACTGCCAAAGCCAGCGCAGAAGCTGAGTGCGACTCATACCTCGTCTCAAGACTCTCGCGCGCCCCACCCTTTGCAGTGCTTTTGTTCACCCATTGTCGGCTGGGACGCTGATTCCAGCAAGTCGGCCCAGGTGTCTTACTTGCTCATCTATTTGTTATATAAAGCAGTACTGCTATCTCCTAGAATACTCAAGTTTATTGTATACAAAATAACGAAAAATATTCGCTGGAAAAGAAAGTTTTCATTATAGGAAAGTAAACATGAAAAAAGTCGGTAGGCCTTTCTGAGATTTTATGTTAGAGAGCCACTGAATCGATTAATCGAACAGTTGATTAAAGGGCGACGATTAATAAAGCTATATTTTATTTGGATATTCATAATTGACAAAGGTAAGAGAGAACTGACAGTGACTGAAGATGAAAGGTAAATGAATATTTAAAATTACAGTGGTATGAGGTGGCCTACACTGTTAGAAAATTCCATCAATCTACGTGGAAAAACCGAATAGAACTGGAAATGCATACAATGTGCTGTTTGCTTTCAAAAACGGGAACTGTACCATATGCATTGAAATGTGCTATTTAGGCAATAAGTATGAGCTTATCCGTATAAATAAAAAAAGCCTTACAAGACTACAGTTTATAGTCGGTTCAACTTGTATAAGCGAATTGAACGCGCCCAAAAGTGCCGGATATCCAGTAATTTTTATGGAACTCTATCAGACCGCGGAAGTACAGTGCCCGTGAGCCGTGTTACGCCGCGCGCAGGAAGACATCTCTCACCCGCGCATGCGCAAGCCGCTGCCGGCCGGCGTGGGCCCACGAACTGCGGAGTGCTGCTGCCCGTTCGGAAGGCGAGTTCGACGTTGTTATCGCGTCGTCGCAGGCGTTCAGCGGTGCGTAGACGGCTTTGTTTTCCAAGGTACGTATACGTTAAGTTGTTCCTAACGCAGTGTTGTCGGGATGCCCAGCGTGTAGCGTCTCGTCCTCCCAGCTGCATAAAGCTAGCCCTTTTATAGTTCCTGATTCGGGGCGGCATACTGCCAGACTCTACTTAGTATTGATGGTATGCTGCGCTGCGTAGTTACGCGGAAAAAAACTGGAGAAATGTAGTTAATGCAGAAGGACAGACAAAAACATGCATGAATTGGCGCAGACTAACAACTGTTTAATTTCTTTCTCTTTTTTCTCCCCCGACCCGTATTTCCAAAATTGCGGCTAAGAAAACGAATGGTTGATGTCTTGAATTTGTTGGCTTCTGAACTTGATGGTGTTTGCTGTAGCTGCCTCTTTGATATACGTACTGGATGGTGTGTTTTTGTAGCGTTTACCTGGGGCCTGATGTTTCCTCCGACAAGTTTGGTATCTTATTGAGTAGATCTATTTCTTCTTGTCGCAAAGCTAGTGATGGCTCACTGACGCACGCTCCGTGTCTACCCGAGGCCATGTGAAAAGCCTCGATTATTTCACGCTTTGTTCTGCACTCTAAAAAAAAAAGGTGTCAAGGGAGAGTAAGTGCCCTAACTTACTCTCCTTTAACTCTATCTGCATGGAAGTTACTCTTTCCCGACCGCTTCTTTCGATGATACTCTTCTCCCTTAACCCTCCCTCGACCTCGAGAGTAACTGTACCGAGAGTTAGTTTCTCCTCGCGATATCACGGGCTGTCGATAGATGGCGCCGCTATGGGTTCGGCGCAAGTTCGACGCTGTTCGGCGCAGGTATTTTTTTCGTTTTCTCGGGGAAACCTTTTTTTCCTATCCGCTTTTCTTTTTTTCTTTTTTTTTTCTTCTTTTTCTTTTTTTTTTTTTTTCGGGGGGGGAGATGGGCAAGGATGTTTTAATAAATGAGTTGGTACAGCCTGCCTTGACGGGTTTATATTTCAGTATTTATTAACTTAATTATTACCTGCGGTAGGAAGATCATTTGAGCGGGGGACACTCCTTTATCCAAGCAATAGGCAATTAATGTTTTTGCTACACAGATATATTAAACAATAAGCCTATAGATCAGTGTGTAAACGGGTGTATGAGGGGATGCTGACGCGCGTGTGCGATTATGTTTCGTTACATAAGTGCCTAGGGTTGTTATGTAGCCCAGGGATGTTTTTGGGGCATTGTTATATTTTTGGGGGTTCGTTTCAAGTTACTGCTGAGCCCGACCTCACTGATCGTAGGAACAGGTATATGTATAAATCAAGTATTTTTTCCACATTCGCATTAAAAGCAAGCAAAGAGGAAAACCTCCCTCCGTGAGAGAAGAGGTCGGCTTCGCGCGGTCTATTGCATACGCCACGTGACGACCATTTCATAAAGCGTCGCCCTAAACACGGCGTTCGTTTCGAAGCCATGTATAGGTTCAAAAAACCTATACATGGCGGCAAGCCAGGTTTATGGTACGTGACACTAGGGGCTCCCTTATTTTCACCGCCGTGGAGAAAATAAACGACGGAGCCAGAGCGTTTGGAAAAGTTGTTAGCGATGATTTCCAAACTTGTTATGCGGTCTTTGTTTTGAGTCATTAAATAAACTTGGCTTGACTACTACCTTTTTTTTTCAATATTTACATTTTACTTTTCGAAGCGAGGGAGTCGATTAGTCTTCTGCTCTGTTCAAGAAAAGCTCTGGGGGGTTAAACCTTTAACTCTGCACAGTTTGCTACATCCTTTAACTGTTTTAACCTCACTCTCCGAAGCTCCCTTGACAGGAAGGTTTTCGATATAAGAGAACATTCAAGATCGCTGCTCTTTTCCGCTGTTCATCAAACAGTTCCTAATGTACAGCGGAAGCACCGTGTAGCATTCCGGATATCGATATTTGTGGTACGGATCTCACTGGCTTTAAATATAGATACATTAGTGTGTAATACAGAAGTCTTATTTCGATGTCCAACAGAGCCACATTTAAACTGCCATTGACGGGTTCACCTTACGTTCAGTTGATTCTACACAGCAAGGGATAGCTCAATTATTTGGGGGAGAACGTACACTGCTCTATGTCGCCCTACGATATGTTAAAAATATGCTAAGCTTCTTATGTTCAATGTCCCCGAGGTACGAAACACGGACGACAGAAGCTCAGTTAAAATGAATGAGCGAAAATGTCTATATGTTCTGTAACTAGCGGTAGCTTCCTCCATCTTACATGGCCTTTGAAAAAGCCTGTGTCTAGAGTGCCGTGGTACTCTTGCCAAGCGTTCAAGTGCCCACGTCCGATGGCACTCTAAGCACGCATTGGAGTGCCGTCCGAATGCCCTAAACGGGCTGTACAGAAGACGTGGGTCAGCGCGTCCCGAGAAGCATAGCCTGCCGCATCCGTGAGCTAAAGAAATCCGATTCACAAAAAGTTTTCACCATCGAAGTGCTTCGGAAGTGAGGGAAGTGCCGCAAGCGGAAATTTAGAGGACCCAGAGGAAATTAGAGAGTAAATAAATTTAGAGGAATTTAGAAGATAAATAAATCTGTCTTTTACAGACAGCCAAATTTACTTATAAGCTTGGTCTTGGTACCAATCCAGCCAGCTGAAAGTCATGATGTGGAAAGATTGTGAACTTTAATTTGGTCTCCTGTGTTTGTTAGTTACCGAATCGACAACAAACCAGCACCGACCAACCAGCTCTTTCACGACGCAAATATTTTCACGAAAAAACTTAAAAAAAAAAAACTTCGATAAAACAAATAAATAAACACAAAAAAAATAGTGTGGAATGGGCATGCTGCGGACACTAAAGTTCGTTAATATTTTTCTCTTATTTTTTTATTTTTTTTTTTGTATGGAGCATTAGTGCAAGCTGGGTGCAAAGTGCGCAAGGAACGAGCGAGGCGCCCGTTGAGTCCGGATTCCCTGGATTACCGCCTTCGGAAGCACACGCTGTCCTCAGTTGCCACACAAAGCCTTTAGTCATGTATCGGGGACTTTATCCCCCGTAAGCTGACAGCGCGGTGGAAACTACGTGCTTGTTAGACCGTTTGACTGTCAGTCTCGCACCACGTGATCACCCCTTCTCCGCATACACACGCGAGGCGAGCGAAATCAAGCGATAGGAGTCAGGCCACTGAATGGTTGGCTAACGCTTAGCTTCACCGCATTGTCAACTTAGAGATGAACGAAATAAGAGCTTACCTCTACAATCAATTTCCGGCCTGTTATCGCCTGACATCACTTTCTGCGCGCGAAACCTCCAACCTTGAAAGCAACAAGATCGTTTTGCCCACGAGCAAGCTTCCCGGAACTTTAGAACGGATGCCTTGCGAACGATGGGGCCTAGGAAGAGTAACGCTGCCATATTTTTTTTTTTTTAATTCTGTTTTTGATTTTACGAGCGGTTTCGGAATATATGACCGAATACCGTTTTGGCATCTCCACAGAACTAAGATTTAGTGACACTATGAATGTGTCCTTGATAGTAGGTATTCCATGCGCAATTATGCATAAATATATAGGACAACGATAATTTATTTGTTATGTTTGTGAACACGGAAAATACATAAATGAATTAATTAATATATTTATAAAAGTATCTGTTTCACATTTTTTCTCAAGAAGGTCTTTCTCGCGCGCTTCATGGGTAACAACACAATCATTTAAGTACTGACGTGTGCACTTATATGGCAGAATTTTTTTTTTTTTTATTTTTATACAAAAGAACTTTACGTTAATTTACCTTAATTACTTTTCTCGATTAAATTTTCCCTATAATAAGGGACGCGCTTAAATGCATATATGCTTCTGTGCAACCCTGCTGTCATTGCTGCCAAAAAAAAAAAAAAAACATCTTTTTGATAGGACAGGTCAGGAGTGCTTATATTATAAATTTGAAATAAACACCCGTGCCAAAATCACCGGTGCATTTCCAATGAGAGGGGCCGCCATCCCGTGCTCGCCTGGCGTATAAATGATCAGTGACTCGTCATTCGTAATCTATAGGTAGTATTTCGGATGAAAACATTATTTCAAAGCAAATGAGGGCGAAATTACAGTCGATGTGCCATAGTGAATCGTTAATTAAACAAGAGTCCCACCTACACCAAATCTATGACGTCGCGCTTAGGCGGTGGTGCAGCCTGTTGAACGGAGCATGGCCGAACGCTTCACACTTCGGAAAATGGGTACATGCAGCGCGTCGTGCGCGGAGCTCTTGTGTGCAAACGCGTGCTTGTTTACACGCAATGAGTTGGTGTACACTCGATTCAAAGGTCAAACTGTTCGTGAGAGATTATTCGGCGTGAGGTCGGTCTGCCTTTCAAGATTTGCGACACTGGTTCACGCTGTACATGAGACACGCGTAGCTATACTCTGTTTCATACTTAGCGTGCAACGCTGTGAAAGCTACTGACGCGAGCGCGTGGCTTCATCTATGGTTTTGTTTGAGCGAGAACGCGTGCAAATGATCAACGAGATCAAGCCCCACGCTCGCACCAGTAGCTCTGACAGCGTTGCACGCTAAGTATGAAACAGAGTATAGTGCAGCACGACCGCTAACCTGAGGTCGTTAACGTGCATCACGCGCTATACTTAGTTTCACCTCCGAATGAACCGCAGATGCTGTTTCAGTGCTTGTGCACCCGCGAGCGCTCGTGTACCCGCCGAGGCGTCATCCAAAACAATTAGCTCGCGCTTTTAGCACGTGTGACCAACAATGGTCCATGCTGAGTTGAGACGAAGTATTTCTGGTGTTCATAGCACGTTCTACAGAATGAGCTTGCGCTCCTCGTGCTCCTAGCTCCAACCAGTCAGCGACACGCGCGGGCTATACGCGTAAACCTCCCTTTGAAACAAAAATTTCTAGCGCAAGCGGTCATTCCGCGAAAACACCTCTGAAGGCTGCACTTTCGTGCCGGTAGCCTTCGCTGTTTAAGGACAAGCCTCGGGCACGTGCAGCATTCGCGCGGAAATATATGTTGGTGGTGTTGTAGTATTTTGAAGTGCAGGAGAAAAGCTGGAAGCCACCCGCATCTATTTCACAAGCAGAGTGCTCGCGAAAGTAGCGTAAGTGCTTTTAACGTAAGCTACCACTTTTAGAAACAGATTGTAATTGTGTGAATAATCTTCATTCTTTTTTTCCAAAAAAATTGATTTGTGATAGGAGTGATCTCCGAGAATACGGGTCACCAGTGATACCTGTATAGTGCCATATTGGCGTGATATTTGAGTTCTGTGCTCTTGATGGATCGTGTTCCTTCTTATTATTCCTGTTTCTTTTTTGTTTTTCTTTTTTTCTTTTTGCAATTTGAGAACTGGACTTTTATGTAGTCGGACGCTGTGTTTCTCTACCTGTGACAATTTGATAGTTTATGTACGAAATTAATCCCTAAAATAATGCCCTCTGCACACCGTAGGTATTTTATAAATAAATAGAACAAATAAATATCCGCGGGAAGGGTGCGCTAATAACTGATTGAATAATTTTCTATTAGTCTTTCATAGGTTGGCACTTTACGACAGTTAATCATTCAAATATTAAGCTGAGATCTGTTTTTGTAGTGAAGGCAACGTGGAAACCGTTCGCGAGTTTTAGAGATTCGAAGAGCTATCGCTGTAAAACGCCAAACACTATCCAATGTACTTTTTTTTTTTTTTTCGGACATGTTGGTTTGAATACATTTACTGTGGCGGATGCTTTCAACGCGTGAGCTCTTGTTTAGTGGGGGCATTCCTTCAGTAGTGCACCCGCTCTCTCTTGCCTCGGAATTACGCAAATCATATGATTAATAACCCCTCCAACTAGCAATCCGGAAAATGTGTTTTATCGACGTGTTTTATCCGCTATGGCAATCAGTTTGTTGGAGGATGCTTCATCGACAAAATCGTCTCGTCGGCACCCTGTGCTGTCCCATCGACGGTTTCATCAAAACGAGCGTTGTATCGTTTCATAACATAGCTTGCTTTGTGGTAGCATTTATGGGCGAGCCCTGCGCACTTTACGCGTCCGTAACGGTCCGCCGGTCGGTCGTTTGGATTGGAGCCACCACAGATTGGAGCCACCACGTAACCACAGTGGAAATAGCGCTCCATATAATAGTCACAAGGTCACGTGACTATAATCCATGCGGGCGATGTAAACATCCTCACTGATGAATCCATGAATCCCGAACAAGAGCTCTGCCGGACAAAAGCTTTTATGACCCGTACTAAACCTCAGCACATTTTTTCCAGAGACCCGGATAAAAGTACATCATTTTACGACTACACATGAGCAAAGGGTGCATGAAGAATTTTTTTTATTTCATTGCCGATCTTGATATGAGGACCGTATGTTTGTTTCTGGGGGCCGAAAACTGCGATCAGAAATGTCTCGATATGGGCTCATCGAGGCCGCCAAATGGGGCTGCCGATGTCCGCGTCAATGCCTCGCATTTCTGTCGCGGCCAAATGCATGGGACCTTTCGCTCCAGATTATTATGTTGACTCTATGACCTCGAGAGAAAAGCTTCGTACTCTAACTACGGGTTTATTGACTCCATTTCGTGTCCAGTGAAAAACCCCGGTGCGATTGACAGGACAAGAACATATTCTGAAACGTGGTTATACAAGGACGGCTCTATGACTTTACGGCACTACTGCTGCCACAATAACACGCCGAATGCCTCCAACATGGCACCAAGGCACTGATAGCAGACGATAACGTCGTTTTTGATTCAGAGTTCAGGCGGAAATAACGTCAACTGCAAAACGCAAAAAAAAAAAAAAAAGAACGAGCACAAAGAAGTATGAGTGCACACTCGGAGCGCTACTGGCTACTGAATTTTATTTGGAAAACACGAACATATATACACACATTATTATACCTCACCCCAAATGAATCTGATTTCCTTGTTTGATGAAACGAGTGACGACGCACTGATGCAACCGTCATCCTTCTTTACACTGATTTTGAATGCCTCGAAAATTTTACCCTCTGTTTTCGGTACCCACTTGCCCGGAATAGGTATTTTATCTAGCAAAAAATCATACGAACGCTTATCACAGTGGACTGCCAAGTTCCACAAGGGAGACCGCTTTACAGAAAGTTCATGCCCTGTGTACGATCTGGTGGTGGACGAAAGCACCCAATGTCAAAAGCCCGTGCCAAATGCCCCACGACTGACACCTCACCCTTTAGCCCCGCCTTTAAAAGGCTAGCTTGATCAGAAGCCCATGACGCGAATCCCGAGATCACATGGCCGGGTCCTCACCGTGACGGCGGAGCATTCTGCTTTTAATTAAGAGACAGCAAGTGTGCACGCGAGCGTGTGTAACGTAATCATGCCGTCATTTGTAGACCCTCAACGTATTAGCTTAAGACATGGAACAATGCTGGTTGAAGCTCGCACAGGGATTCTGCACGTGAGGCTATAATGCTACACCCGTACGATCGCCCACATGTGGTTGGTATTTTAGACTACCGATCTGGCGCAATCCACATGTTTGCGTGCATGTTTTTTTTTTTTTTGTGTGCGCATGTTTTGCTGTTTTGTTTATTTTTGAGCTTCGCTGGTGCTCCAAGGCAACGCGAAAGTGGCTGACGATTTTCTTGAAAATCATATTGCCTCTTTTTTATTCGTTGGGAGACATTTGATTTATCATTCTCTTTTTAATGTTGACATTAGGCTTCAGGCTGAGTTCGGAGCGTCGTGTCTGCCAGACTCCTTTTGTCTTCTTGCTAGAGCTGTCATGTCTAAGCAATCTCTACCGCATTGGTTTTTTTGGATATCCGGCAAGCAGATACCAGCAGAGACAAACGAAAGAATTCGAGTGCCCTTCCCCCGCACGGCGGGGGGGGGGGGGGGGGGGGGGGGGGGGGGGGGGTGAAGGAAGGCGCACGCACCGACGGCCTCGAAACCGGAATGCTTACAAGGTCGCTCGGCCTGGTGCAAGACCTCTATCTTTCCCTGGGAAAGGGCGAGAGAGCGTGATGAGAGGACAGTTCCCCACCCGTTTTCCCCACACTGCCCTACACCATCACCAATATCTCCAAATCTCTTTGTAAGCGGACTCGGCGTCCTTGAGGCGGAACTCCCTTCATTCCTAACCTGATAGTGCCGGGCGAGCTAAGCGCCCACCGGACCAGTTACCACCTGCCCCGCTCTCTGCGCGTGGTTACAGGAGGGAGCGTGATCACGTGATTATGGACAGACGTGCGATTAGTTCACCGGGCACCCCTTGGCTTCCTCTACACTTTCAGCTTAGGAGTGACGGAGCCCAACCCGCAAGACACACACGCTGTAAAAAAAAAAAAAAAAGAAGAGAAGAAGGCGTTGAAGCGGCGCGCAGCAAAACGCCGTCGAGGCGAGATCTCTTTGCTCTGGCGGCATTTCGCCATCGGAGCGGCGGAGGGAGACGAAAGCCGGTGCACTCAGCTCGCGGACGAACACGTCCGTCACGTGATGCTTACCGGCCGCACCATCGACACCGCTGCGTGCGCTCGTTCGCGCGGGAACCACCACAGGCGGTCCGGATGACAGCTCTTCCATGACTTCGCTGTTGCCGCTATCACCTGTCACCATTCAACCACACTTAAAAGGTAAGTAGATCATTTTCGCATGCGCCTTTTAGAGGTAATCGAAGTGCAGAAGGAATGAAAGACGCGTAACTTAACGCGATAGCCCGTGTTGTGTCAGGAAACGCGCTCAACCTTGTTGCTTCCGCTTTCCCCACTCAGTCGCACGAGGTCAACGCTTCCTCGCATCAGACTCGACTCGATTGACGTGTGCAGGACAAGGGCTCATTGCCATGGGAGTTTGGTTTGTTCTGGTTTCTTCCGAACACTTCCTGTTCGTACCTTTTCGCTTTCCGGCGCCGTAAGAAGAACAGAAGAAATAAAAAACACTGAACCGCGCTCGTTGAATGATTATAATGGGCGCTCTCGCGTGCTGAAATTTAAGAGAGCATGTCATCTTTTCTTTAGTCTATATATATATATATATATATATATATATAAATAAAGAGTGACGAATGTTGACAAATGCTTCCGTTGATATATGGGCAAAAGCGATGTGCGCAGACACAGCAGCCGTAGGATGAAAAGAGTAAAATTCTAATTTAATGGCGAAAAAAAGTCACGCAAGAAAAAAGGGTGAAGTGCCGAAAAAAAGTTGTATTAGTTTACGGGAATAATGAAGACTAGGCACAAGAACGCCAATTACGTGGGAAAGAAACTTCTAAACAGGACGGAGTAAAAGTCAAAGTTAACACACAAGAACTTACAAAAATAAATTGTTAAATGAAAAATAAAATAAAGAATTGAAAATAAAAAATGAATAAAAATAAGAAAAGGGCCTGACGTCCGTCGACGTTTCGGCAGTGGCACTGCCTTCTTCAGGACGGGAGCCCATATGGCGTGGTAGGTTAGTTTTATAAAATATCTAGGGAGAGGGTTAGTTAACGCGAAAGTTCGAAGGGGTTTGTAGGGTAAGGGAAGCACGGGGGGGACGAGTCCAATTTTGTCGCGATGAGGGAGGCGGTTCTGGGTTTTTTTCACAGGTGCACTGGTGGTATGGAGGAGCTCGTAGGGAAGGGGAACACAGAGGGCAAAGTCCAATCTTGACGCTTTTCGCCATTAAATTAGAATTTTACTCTTTTCATCCTACGGCTGCTGTGTCTGCGCACATCGCTTTTGCCCATATATATATATATATATATATATATATATATATATATATATATATATATATATTAAAAAAAAGTTCTTGTCTTAGGCAGTGGTGTGTTCGTTTCACATCGCGCATCCCCGCTCCGCGAGTGCGGCCACCGGACGGCCATGTTACATGTCGAAAAATTGCCTATTTGGAGCGTTGCGGATGCTGGCGGCAGCGTGCTGAAGATACGTGTTCTACTCGTTCGTCGGTATTCGCCGAAGAAGTTATTTAAAACCCTGTGTAAGCCGTGAGACTTGCCGTTGAGAACACGTGAAAAGTTTTACGGAAGCGCAGTGCCGAAGGGAAAAGACGCAACTCGTCGAGATCAAGTTTACCGCGGCGTGACCAAAGCTTCCTTGGCACGCCGAAGCGCTGCGTCTCTCTGCCTTCGCGCTTGGATACCGATCAAGAATCGGCGCCGCGGCAAAGTTTTGAAGGTGTGTCGCGCGTATATGTCATTGCATCATATATCGGGCACGGAGTTCTGGGTCGTCCAGCTGTTCCGGCGAGTTGCTATGAATAAAGGGGGAAAACAATATGGGGACGGTTGCTCTTATGCACTATTAACCATGGCTATTAACCAAGTTCCATATCTGCTCTAATGAATCACATGGCAGCACAAATAGAGCAACGCTGCGGAGCAAGTTTGGTTTTTGAAGGCAAACCTACAAGACAGCGAGAATTAAAATTTTTGAAGCGCGACCCATATGGTCGTGTGCAGTCCCTTGGGCAGTCCCAATTAGGCGAGTCGCGCTCAAACGTCAAGTGCAATAAAGTAGGTTTATAATGAGTCAGCACTGATCATTATAAACCTACTGAGGAGCTGTTGTGCACAATATTCTGTAAACCGTCTAACGACGAAAAAAAGACGTGCTGAGTGCGACACAATTTGTGCGAACAAGTGATCGCTGGTTTTTTGAGTTTTTCTCTTTGAAACCAAGGGATGTCATCCAAGTTATTATTTTTACGGAAAGAGCTCATATAATGTAAGCAAAAACATTTTGTGTTCGCTAATACTATTTGGAAGTAAAATGTGCCGATGTCGTGTTCGCGCTAACAATGTCGTGATGTGTACCTTCCTCTCCTCGTTCGTTGCCACTGGAGACTGGATCAAGCTCTTTCTGGACCGCTAGTGCCGGAAGTTACAAATACAGCCGTCAGAGTAAAGTAAAACGCTGCTCCAGAAGCACATATGGCTTCATGTACATTGCACTCGCAAAGCACATTTACACATTGATTCCTGATAGTTATCTGAGCATGGGAAGGCACAGAGACACAGCACTTTTTTGAGCCAGGGAAGCTTTGATCACACCGCTAGACCGGTGAAACTTGCTTTCGACCAGTTATGCCTTTTTCCTGTGGCACTCTGCTGCCGTAAAAATGTCCACGTTTTCTCAACGGCAAGTTTCACGGCTTACACAGGGTTTTAAAGAACTTCTTTGGCAAATGACGACAAACAAGTAGAAAACGTCTTCAGCTCGCTGCCGCCAGCCTCCGCCACGTTCCAAAAACAATTTTTCGACGTGCAAGATGGTTGTTCGGTGGCCACACTCGCGCTGCAGCGAGGAAGTGGGAATGCGTGATCCGGCAATTGTCATAGAGACCAGTGGTTCGTTCGTTTCGCAATAGGCCTACCGAGGCGAACGACGACCGTGCTTGCATAACGTACCGCAGGATGGCGCCACCGACATCATTAGATGCTGGCTGGAAGCAGACGAAGACGTGCCACCTGCTTTTGCCACTATGATTTATTAAATACTTTCAGCGGATATGATATGTTACCGCTCGATAATAAATAGGACTGAGGTACACAAACCACTTCTGTCCCACGGTGAGCTGAGCAAGCACTCTGCCATAGACGGAAACAATTTTGTCCTTTCATGAAATTAAGAAACCCCAAGTTACTCGCTTATATTTCTCTACGTAAAAGCAACCATTAAAATATGTGCTTGAGCGAAAAGTAGACACTTTCCGAGAAAAGTTTTTTGAACTTTTCCTTTATGGTTGCTTCCCTTTGGCTGGAACGATTATTGATGCCTTGCATGGGAGGAAGTGAGGTGTCAATCATTGTTTCAGTGGCCCCAATTACTTGAGGATCACTCGTACGATTCTTCCTCGCTGTGTTTGCATTTTAAGGGGATGCTGAACCGAAATCTGGATTCCACAAAACACGGTGGCAAAAGCGTGCAACGGGATGCTACAAACACCAAAACATCACTCGTATAGCGATATCTCGACCATATTTTCTAAAAAAGGAGGTGCATTTGACAGATATGTTGACGTCTTGTTTCTCCGAGAAGAGTCGAGAAGGAAAGGGAACGGTCTCGCGTCCTCCCCGCCTCGCCGCCTTGATAGGGCGAAGCGAAGAGAGGAGAAAACCAGATACGTTGACGCCACGTCCCTCGTCGGCCTCGTTCAATCTTGACCTCTTTTTCCAAAAATACGGCCGTCAATTCAAAATATCGCCTTACGAGTAGTCTCGTAGGGATTCTAGCGTCCCACCTACAGCTCCTGCATTGTTTTCTGCAATCGAAATTTCGGTTCACCATCCCTTTAAGGAAAAATGCATGTTGCATGCAACGTGTGGTTTATTCGCTCTGTTGAAATAGTTTTATTGCCCTGCAGTTGTCGAAGACTGAACTGATTTAGTAAATGGATCGAGATTTAAAGGCGTTTTGCGTTTTTACTTTCTATCCCCTTCTATTACAACACTTCCAACAACAATCTTTTTGCTGCAAATATTTGTCTGTGTTTAATCACAGTTAAAATAGTTTTTATGGCACTTTGAGGAACTGCGGGGTTTTCTGTAGTACTTGCATCGCTTTTTACAAGGTGATGAACCGGAACCACCTGCTCCAAAAGCTGAATTCAGGGGGGGGGGTCACATTACCACAGCCATGATGGAGCACTCACACATATTTTTGTTGCAGACTATACTTCTGAGCATCGCCAGCAATGACGGGGCCCATGTGCTGGACGGACCATGGGACGCCACTGAACCGATCATTTTCGAGCCAGCCACGGGAAACAGCGGCTCCCAGAACCCGTCCTGGTGGATTTCAAGTTAGGAGCATTAGGAGCCTGCCAACATTGGTCTTCAGCTGCGATGCCTCTACAAAAGCCGTTATCCCATGCCGGTCATTCGGGGCACGCTACCACAGCCGTGATGGAGCACTCAAACATCTTTTTGCTGCAGGTTGGTTATTTGAAAACTTCAGCTTGCTGTCATTCTAGCAACTAATGTCTGCTAGTGGTATTGTGGCCCAGTGATTGCCAAATTTAACATAGCTCTCTCGAAATTTTCTGACAATTATGTTGTAAATTTTTTTTTAATTGTACAGTTAATGACAACTAGTTACTTTCCAAACAGAAGTTGCTAGAATTTATTCTTGCCTTTGTTCTATGCTTTCGTATTTGGTTTGCCCTAAACCCCGGTACAAGGAAGATTTTGAAAACTAGGGCAACAGAAAGAAAAGACTATTAGAGATAGCCAAAAACTCGAATGTCGAGGCAGCCTGGACCAAATATAACTCTTGGGTCAAACTCTGTATCGAACGTATGCATTTCTTCGAAGACAAATTTTATAACTGTGACCTGTTTTTAATATTATAGAATAACCAAAAAACGTTTTGGAAACGTATTTTCTCATATCAGTCATCCTGTTCAATACTCTTGATGAACAATGATGGCAGTGTTATTTCGGACGCTGTATGTCCTACGGTTTTGAACAATTGCTTTTAGTCTACTTTTACTGATGGAGATAGTTCCTTCTTACCTTTTGTACCAGATGTCGATTTTAGGTATATGAACACTATTTCTATAACACCGTCTGAAATTGCGATATTGATGATAACCTCAAAATTTTCAGCTTGGCTGGTGTCGACTCAATTAATACAAAAATTCTAAAAAATACCAAGGGTGTAACCAGCGAAATATTGTCACCAAAAATAGGTGATGAGGCAAAGTAAAACTGAACAAAATGAACGTTTAATGGGGCGAACTTTGCCCAAATTAAAGGAAAATAACAGCACGTCGGAGGCGTCGAGTGTCTTCAATGCAACAGGGTCGAGCACAAGTGATAACTGGTTGCATAAGGCCACGCGGGGCTTCTTTTATAGCACTTTCCTTTCTAGAACATTCTGTACTCGAACATTCTGTACTCGAACATTCCGTACTAAAATATAGAATTAACCACGGTCTTCTCAAATTTTCCAGAAGCATCGTCTTAGGAGTAAATAAAAACATCTGCCGGTCCCAAAATTCAAACCCGGGACCTCTGCATGACAGTCGGGCGCGGTGCCCACTGGGCTACCCCTAAGCACGCCGTAATATGCAGTCTACTTTTCACCCAGCATTCGTCCACTGGTTGCATCCCACACGAGCGGAAGGTTGGGAAGGTCGTTCCAATTTACAAAAGTGGCGACCGTCACTCTGCGGGAAACTACCGTCTTATATCATTAACCAGCGTTGTATGCTAGTTGTTAGAACCCAATATTTTCTCATGTAGTATCGCTTTTGGAATCTACTAACAACTTTTTCTACCAAGATCAGTACAGGTTTCGTAAAAGATATTCATGCTAGAGGCAGTTGCCGGAGTTCACCCATGATATTCATGTTAATATGAACACTAACTCCCAAATATGATGTCATATTTTTTGATTACTCTAAGGCTTTCGATCATGTATCTCTGTCATTTAATATCAAAACTTTCCTCACTGAATCTTGATTCTCTCACTTATCATGGATTAAAAATTTTCTTTGTGAAAAACAGCTCAAAAGGGAAAAGGACAAAAAGGAAGGACTACATAGGATAAGTGCTGAATAACAACTGATTTTTCATTGGAATGTGTAGATGGCACTATGTTCGCACGGGCATAGGGCGCACCGTGGACTTTGCACTTCTTTCTTCTTCATTGCACACTCCACATGCTAACCAAGATCCAGAAAATGAATCTCACTGTTCGTTGGAGTCAGTGAAGGTTGGCTCACTCAAGATGGTCTGTTTTTTTTATTATATAATAGGTTTCCTTCATTTCCTTACACATTTTGTCTTGGTGTTTAAACAATACAATGGTGTTGGAGAACTGCGGTTTGCACCCGCAATCGCGACAGTGCACCGCTAAATACTAGTATTAGGTCCCTTGCAATGAGCTTTGGTGTTCTCAGAGTTCGATGTTCAGGCATCGCCCGGTCACCCAGGTATCCTGGTCACCAGATAGATATCAGAAACATTAAAAGATATATTTTTGTAATTATTGGAACTTTAAATATTCTGAAATGTTTTCTGTATGTCCAGTAACCTATGGGGCTGTCATGTAATGAATACTCTTACTTGCCTAATTTCTGTGTCCTGGCACCTTTCAAGTAATTTCATTTGGGTTTACAGCTTTCTTGAATCACACTGGCACCTGCAGTGCACTTACGTGTAACTCTCTGGGAGGTGCACTCGGCAGTAACCTCTGAAATTAACTTGTGACAGCAGGCTTGATGAAACTCATTGAATGTGGAAATTTCATTTTGAAAGGTATTTTTCGAACTTGCCTTGTTAAAGTGGTTTCATAGCATAAGTCACAAGTTGGTTTCACTGCTTAGTGCCTGCCAGAATGAATCTGAGTTACCTGCACTGCGCTTATGTACAACTCATAGTTTGCTGAAATCGGGAGGTTTAGTTTGTCATTGCATTCTGTTCAGAACCTAATCACATTCCACTTTTTTTTTCCAGGTCCTGTAGTTTTCCGTATGGACTTGATTGCTCTGGAAGTTAGAGATTACCTTCCACATAAAAGCTGGACATGGCCCACTAATTTTTTCCCAAGAATAAAGGTATGAACAGGTTTTACTCCGTATTGCATCTTATGTGCACTTGCTTGAAATTTCTTACTAACATAGTGTGTAATTATCTCTGAGAGACAAAGTTGGCAGTAACTTTTGAAAGTAACTCGTGACAGCATGCTTGAAGAAACTCATTGATTGCAGCAATTTTGTCTTCGAAGGCATTTTCGGACTTTCCTTGTTAGTTTGTAGCATAAGTCTCAAGTTGGTTTTGCTGTCTAGTTCTCGCGAGGAGTTAAGCTGAGGCTCTTGCAATGCGCTTACGTGTAACTCATAGTTTGCAGAAATTGGGAAATTTATTCTGTCATCGCATTCTGTTAATAATCTAATCACATTCCATATTTTCTGTTTTGCTTTTTCAGGATCTGTAGTTCTTCATATGGACTTTATTGCTCTGAAAATCAGAGATTGCCTTCTACATGAAAGCTGGAAATGACCCACTAATTATTTCTTGAGAAAAAAAGGTATGAACATGTTTTACCTAGTACTGTATCTTGTGTGCACTTGCTTCAAATTTCTAACTGTTTAAGCACCTGCTAACCGCTGGGATGCGCAGTTGGCGTTAACTCTTGAAAGTAACTTGGGCCCACAACCTAATCACATTTTATGGGCGCTAGATATTTAATTTGAATTGTTCCGGCATCAAAAATTAGTTGGCGTGTTCTCCGTAACTTGCGGCACCAGAAAACCGCAACTCTCAATCACTGAGCTGCACGTCAGGCGTGACAACGGGAATCATTCACACATTAAAAATTAGCTGCCGTGTTGTCCACACCTTGCAGCAACGGCTATAGTCAGTTACAGGTTAAGAAGGTAGCGGCAAATGCCCCTCAAAGGGAATCGGATATCCTTCCGCCACCTCCACATCCAATAGCGTCCCACCGTTTCCGTGACGTCGCGGCCAACGCGCGAGGAGGGTCTTGCCTTTCTTTACATATTTGCTTTATCTTTCGACTTTGACTTAGCATTGTGGAAGCCACGAGAGGGAGATTAGAGTTCGCCCCCACCGACGGAAACAAATACGACCTTCGGGGATTAGCTTCCCCCCCGATGGATACAAAGGCTGCTTTCAGGGGCTTGGTTCCCCCTCCAATGAATACAAAGGTCGCTTTCTTAAAAAGTGGGATCAGAGACAAGTGGGAATCCATTGAAGCGGAACAAGGAGCGTTTCCAGTGAACTCTTCTTTCGACAGCGGAGAGATTTGAAACGGGCGCATCACGCTTGTGGGAGGAGCTTCTCCTACCTTCTTGACTTGTAACCGACTATAGAGCCTGTTGAACTGCTAGCTGCAATGATCTAGTAAAACGGACGTCTCAGTGAACAATAATTATATTAGTAAAATGCCATATTTATTGTTCACTGAGGCGTCCATTTTGTTAAGTCACTGCAGCTAGCAGTTCAACAGGCTCTGGCCGTTGCTTCAAAGTGTGAACAACACGCCAGCTAATTTAAACGATTCCCGCCGTCGCAAGTTACGGAAAACATGGCAGCTAATTTTTGATGCCGGAACAATTCCCGTATCCGTGCATCACGTGCGGTACAGTGACTGAGAGTTACAGTTTTCTGCCATGCTTCTACGGGTCAAGTTACGGGGAAAACCGTAGGGCCTCATTACTCTCATGCACGTAAGACATAGTTAATGCTGTGACCATGATGGAAGACAACGGTAATTGTACCGGCATAAAAAATTATCTGGCAATTTCTATTAATTTGACGGAATTTGTTTTTACAGTGAATGTACTTTTTGTCAGGATCCGATGAGCTTGGATTGTGTCTAACTCTGGACCGGGAATCTCTGACAAGTCCAGCGTGTAATCCACGGCGAAAGGCCCTGTACAGCGCTATTTGTAAGTGCTTTTTATTCTAATAGTTCCTGAAAGACGTTATGATTGGTTACTTTTGTGTTCGAAGTCATGTTTATTTCATTTTTGCTATTAAAATATGGCTGTCTTCTTGGCGGTAGATGTGTGCTGTAGTAAAGTCCTCCCAGTAGGTCCAAAGCCGAATGCCACAGAGCGTTGAGTTAGTCCTTATTTGCCAAGATTCGGCTTGTTGGGTGCGAGTGGAGTGTCAGTTACGTCACTGCGATATGTGAATGTATTTGCCAGTAATTGTCTTTAAACGACGATTTCTTTTTATATGACTGATTTATTTTGAATTCTTGATTCATTCAAATGTCATGTTCTTTCCTATAACAGGGTATTTATTCGACTTAATTTAGTAGTACATTTGACGCTAGTGAGCTGAAGAGGAAGGCCAGCGGTTGGATTTTTAACTTGTAAATGATATGGAGGCACTATGGGTACATTTATGACTACATATTTCTGTGCCGCAAATACCGTAAGCCTTAAAACATTTTTTTGTTTGTTTTCAAATCAACATAGAAATATAGGTGTGAACTTATATGGCGAGGTTGTAATTATCAGTTCTTAAAAACCGGTGAAAGGACAAAAAATGTTTTTTTTTAAAATCTGGTTGGGGCACGCGTGTCAAAGAAAATTGAAGTGAAAACATTTTTTTATTTTAGAGAAATATTGATGGCGCGAGGTGCCTTGCAACTAAGTCAATAGTCACCTCCTTTCAACTGCTTTTCTCTTGGCATTCGGGCATGCGGCGGAGAGGTGGATCGGCTTCGCCTTTACGTTGAGGTGGAAACAACGAATGACCATCTCGTTGAGGTGGAAAGAGCAAATGACCATTCTGTGATGTCATGGACTTTGCCTGCATAATTTCAAATCAATCTTTTGCCGTCAATATTGCTCTAAAAATTATTTTTATTTTTTTTCGCATAAAATTTATTTTTTGACATGCGTGTCCCAACCAAACTGCTTAAAATATATATATATTTTTTTTTTTTCAAAGCTTCTTCAAGGTTAGATGAAGGGTTGAGGGTCACTATGATGTAGCAAGGTTAGGCCTAAGCAATTTATAGATTCACCTTCCTACTATGTGAAAAAAAGAAAAAAAGAGCTCTAAATTCGACCTTGCAATGCAATGCATTCAGAGTGGTGCAACCAGTTCATTCACATGCAACGAGAAATTTAGAGCCCACATCTATTGTGCAGCTAGCTGCATGATGAAGTGGCACACATGAACAGCTTGCTGACTATCTAGTAGTGTCGGTTGTGGCGGAGCTTAGGCATGCCACGATGCATTCTTTGTTTTGACATGTGGCACATTTATCAATTATTTTAACTCTTGCGAATCAAAACCTGTGTGTTCTTGGGTTGGGGTACTTTTATATATATATATTTAGAATTTGTGCATTTTAGTATGTATAATTGTTTTTTTTAAGGTTAAAATATACTTTATGGCAAATTAGCTCCTTGCAGAGTTGAAATGACTTTTAATTAATGGTCTCCCCAAACTGAGATGTTACATGCATTCGCTAGTTTTTTTTTTTTTTTGTAAAGTTGTAAAATAAACTATAATATACGGCAGTCAGCCCTGAACCACCACAATAGATTGTTCACACTAACTAATCTATAAAAACTTGAACGAGTCTACTTGGACAAATCCAGATGTTAAGAAATTGCATTCATCCTACCCTTCGGGAAAGTCTGTATAAATATAGAGCTATGTCTTTTGCCACTGTGGGCAGAGGCCAGCTGAATTGCTACCGTTTGGAAGGTGGAGGGGTGATGTGCAGGGAAGCTAAACCCTGTCCCCCTCTCCCATATTGTTTGCTATAATTGTTTCAAATGTCAGGAAAAAGGGGGGGGGGCAACTGCCCCCTCCCCTTGCACCCTTGTCCCGATGCCACTGGCAGGGGGTGCTAGCTTGGGGATGCCATAAATAAATGCAACCACTTACGGCTGCCATTGCATACAAAGGAAAAAATAGAGAGAGAGGGAGAGAGATGTGGATTATTTTTCTTTTAGGTGTTCATGTGAGAAGGGGTACTAATGGTTTTGGATGGTTGCGGCTGAGTGGCTAGCCATGAGTGCTGCCTAAGTGTTTGGTTCGGACTCTTGTTCAATCGGCAAAAATGCAAGTCCCAGCCAACTATTCAAGTATATTCTATGAATGGCTCCTGGGATTTTCGAAAATGGTCTATTGTCTTGCAAATGAGTGCACTGGTATTAACTAAGGGCACTTAGCAAGCTTACTCTTTTTTAATATTTCTGACTTTACATTTATGCATTCATTCTTCACAGGAGGAGTGGCACGACGGATCGACCTGCCCGGTGATGCGCAGTGATGAAGAGGACTCAAGTGCCATAACTCTGGTGTCGGAGGACCACTTCTTTGAGGTGACGGATATTGTGGCTCGTGCTGTGCTCGTTCTTGCACTGCACTGGGTCCACGACATATCTTACCGTCAAAAAGCAAGCCGGTCACTCGCAGTGATTGGGCACTTCATTGGTTTGAAGTGCAAGATAAAGTCCGTCCTGGCCTTGGATCTGATATCAAAGTTAGAAACTTTTAGCCAGAGGGAATTTAGGTGCCAGTTTTGGTTTTTTTGCCATGTGCTGAAATTAAAGTCTTGGTTTATTAAGCTTTTTTCTACTGTTTTTATTCTTTCCATGCTGACTTTTCATGAAGACCTGTAGCCTCTGTACAGGCTCATTATCTATGTGCCGTTCCACATTTCCTATGCAACCATCTTGTAAACATGTACATAGCCGATTTTAGATTTTAGGGCTACTGTTCATTGCAAAATACTTGAGTTGTCCCTAGTTGTATGCAACAACTCCTGCAATAAGGCCAAAAGCACTCCACATTACAGTGAAATCAAGAGAGGTATTGATATTCATAAAATAATTGCAAAAAGAAAAGTACTGTGGTCGCACTTTAACTGGCTAGAAATGCTGACTGCCAGTAGAGTTTTTTTTTTTTTTTACTTTTTTTTAGCAAACTTTTTATTAACAAACAGCCAAATTTACACTTCTGTTCTTCTAATTTTCTTTTCAGGCGTTTCTGTTACTTTTTGCTGGGTTAACTTGCACTCAACAACACAACAAAAACAACATATAAGAGTATATTTGAGTGGAGTTTGTGTGACCCCTTCCTGAGAGTGTGTTTAATTCTTTTATACAGAGTTTAGGCACACGGGGGTGTACTTTACACAATTCTTTGTGGAGAGTAATTGACTCTATTAAAGAGTTAAGCACTCTTCGAAAAGGGGTCACACAAACTGCTCAAGTGTGCTGTTATTTGACATTAACTCTCGCTAGAGAGCATACTTAACTCTTTAGTATGAAGTGTAGGCAACACTTCTAATGGAGTTTTATTTACTCTCCTCAAAATGGTCATCACAACTCTTCCTAGAGAGCATGCTTAATTCATTAATACAGAGTTTAAGCAACACTTCTAATGGAATTGTAGTTACTCTGCACAAACAAGTGAAATCAACTCCTCCTGGAGAGTTTTTTTTAACTCTTTACACAGAGTTTAGACAACACTTTTAAGGGAGTTCTCATTACTCTACACAAAAAAGTGAAATCAACTCTTCAGGGAGAGTATGTTTAACTCTTAAGTACAGAGTTTAGGCCACACTTCTAATGGAGCTGTAGTTACTCTACACGATGGAGTGAAGGTAACCCTTCCTGGTGAGTACGCAAACTCTTGAATACAGAGTTGAAGTTACTCTACATGAAGGAGTGAAGGTAACTCTGCCTGGAGAGCCTCCTTAACTCGTTAACAAGGAGTTTAGGCAATACTTTTGATAGAGTTATAGTCACTCTACACAAAGGAGTGATATTAATTCTCGTCAAAGAGTTTAGACAACACTTTTTATGGAGTTATAGTTACTCTACACAAAGGAGTGAAATTGACTCTCACACTTACACATCGAAAGAGTAGTGCTGACTCTGGCAAAAGTATTGGCATGACTCTTTATAGAAGAGTTAAGTGAACACTCGCATGGGAGAGTTAAACTGACTCTCGTCGTTGAAGAGTAACCGTTACTCTCAATAGAGAGTGTGGTTTGCGACAACCCAGATACTCTCCAAAAAGAGTCGAGTCGACACTTGTCGACTCCTTTTTTTTTTAGAGTGTGTCCTTTGAACTGGCCAAGATGGACGTAGTGTCAAGGAGAGCTTTGCAGTTCCATTTTGAACAATGCGCTGCAAGGTTGCCAGGTGCTTGCGGTTGTCCGCATGCATGGTTGTGCTCCCTTAGTCTCTCGTTAAGGCATCTCCCAGTCTGCCCGACGTAGGATCTTCCACACGACAGTGGTATTTTGTATACCACACCTTCGACACATTCAACAAATTTGCTCCTGTGTTTCACTTGACACAGTGCCTTGCTGTTAGTCTCGTCCACTTCATTTTTGACCTTCCTGCGTAATCCTTTGAGCCTGAAAGGGGCAGATAGTGACACTCTGACTTCGTACCTTGCGGCGATGTTTTTTATCCTGTTCTTTTATCCACGAGTAGTAACTTCAGCGCACTGTTGCTCTTTTCACGCGCTCAAAGTCTTTCTAAAAATTACTGATTTAGGGGTTTTGGTCGACGCTCAGCAAAATTTCTAATTGGAACCATATGACTGTTTTCAGTAATTAAAAAGTTAATTAACGAATTTTAATTAATTAGCCGACTTATCGCGAAGATTAACCACCCCCAAACGCCCCCTGGGCGTATAACTCACTCGCACAAATCAAATAAGTGTAGCTTTCATGGCTTTTTTTTTTTTTTGAAACAAAACTGTAAGAAAAAAAAAAAAAAACGCTCGGTGTTGCAGACGCATAACGATTCCTCAAACGTATTGCAGTATTCCCATGTATATATTAAGGGTTTCATTCAGCTTGGCTACACTTTCGCTGAGGCATTGTCAATTACATTAAACAAAGTGTCTAACTTTCGGCAGCAATTCGGAAAGAAATATGTTTTGTAGAGCAGCATATTAGCGTTAGCATTTGTGTTTGTTTGACACGTTCAACAGCAACCTGGAACATGTTGTACCATGTTTTTGTTGAAGCGTTGAACTACGAAAGGCAAAGGCCTGATGTTAACCTGCTGCTTTCTAGACACCCTTATTCACAATTCGCTTGAAAATATTCGTTGCTCACATTAATTGGATGTGCTGCAGTAACTGCGTGACCTGCTTGGGAGGACCGTTTCTCTGTAAGTCCTATTATTATGTTGCAATATAATGAAAGAATCAGTATGAATCTGGTATTCAGATACATTGTCATAAAGAACCAATACTAGAACTTGTGCATCCTACGGAGCATGCAACTTATATTTTAATCCGCCTTAGTATCGATCGGCTTCAAATACATGAGCCCTTGTTCTGCAGGGGCGCACGAATATACCTGTGACCGGGCTATGCTTATCAGTTAGAATAAGTAATATGAACCAAAAGACCTGAATGTTGAGCATTCTAATAATGGGTGTATCTCAAAACGTCCCATTCGCATTTGAACCTTGCACATTTCGTCCTATTCTCATTTGGTCCTTCTCGTTTGAACCTTTTCATAAGATCCGAATCGTGTTTTTCGCAACTGGGCCCATTCTCATTTTGCCCGTTCGCCCTACGACCGAATGGCATTACTCGGCATGCTTCTAACGTTGTTATGCCTTCGCGGCTTTGTTGATGAGCCTTACCTTGCTTGGGCCCCCAACATACCATTAGGTATATGTTATGTGTAGAGGTGCGCACTGAGAATCGTACAATGACGCGTCCTTCCCTTCCTCTAAGCAAACGAAAAAAAAGCGATGAACATTTAATTTGGAAACTTTGTTTGAACAGAAATAGCATACATATTAGCAGTGGTTCTCAACTACTGATGTTTCGCGGACCCCTTGTAGAAAGGCGGAGATGATGGAGGACCCCGCTCGGGGTGAGGGAAATAGAAAGGTATAGGCTATCATGATAATGATTTAATAAATGGATATAACTAATTGCTAGTGTGAAGTAGACTTATCTCATTGACACACGCACGAGAGTACTCACCCAAAAATTGAAACGTTTCTTAACGACGTGAAGAAAGACAACTAATATTGTCGTGCTTGACTGATAAGACATGGCTTCGCGGACCCCTATAGATGCCTTCGCGACCCCCATTTGAGAAACACTGCAATATAGAAGTGGTGGCATTGTCCCAGGTCGAGGGACCCCAAAAAACGTGACATTTCGGAATATGAGCTGGCTGCGATAAATACTTGGTCTGTTTTATTGTCAGCTAGTAGCTTTTCACGACGATCTCGACGCACTGCTAAAATCCTTGGCAGAGAGAGTATGCCTGTAGCGTGGCACACACACACACGCACGCACAAAATATATCAATGTACTTATTAATATAACCCCCCCCCCAAAAAAAAAAACGATTTTTGTATAGAACGAGTAAAGTGCGACGGGTCAAAGCGAGATTTTTTTGAGAATGGCTGTTTTGAAAAGGGCCAGGTGAAAAGGGCGAAACGAGAACGGACTCAAATGAGGAGGGTTGAAATGCGAAGGACGAAATGGGAAAGGACCAAATGCGCCAGGTCCAAGAGAGAAGATCTTTTTGAGAATGGTTGTTTTGAGAAGGGCCAATTGAGAAGGGCGAAACGAGAACGGGCTCAAATGAAAACCTTCCTCTAATAATAACCAGAATATTCTGCTTAAGCACTTCAGGCAAGTTTTTTTTTTAATGTTGCATTTACGGGTACTGTGAATTCCTTTTTTTAACCGAAGTATCGTTGGGTACAACTTTACTAGACAGGCGAGCTGGTTAATATGACATTCTACAAACCGAGATGGAGGCTTCGAAGACATTCGTTTCAATTGAGACGGATGTGTTCGTCCTTCTTTGTAGCCTCCGTCTCGGGTTGTAGAATGTTTTAGCGTTGTGTGCTGACACAAGATCCGAAATGTGTCCAGTTATTACTGAGAACTGATGCCAGTAAGCTGAATCGTTTTTTTTTTTTTGTATGTGTGTGTACAATCACAATTCGTCTTGATGCAAGGATCAGACTTGGAGGCTCATGGTGTGTGCACGGACTGTCCAAATTAAGGGCGTGTCACGGCTTGAAAGTATACTATAGACGAGGTTTAGAATTTGTCCAGATTGGATTACTAACCGATAGAGAAGTTAAAGAAGGAGCCAGGAACTCTTTAGCTTCTGTTATACATCCTCCTCTAAGAAATCCCACCCATTATTTATGTTATCTTTTTTTCAGGCGACTTGTGGCAATGAACCCGCAGGAGGGGTCCCGGCAGTCGTCAAGAAAAGTTGCTCTGGTGCATCTGAAGGCGCAGGGAGCCCTCCAAGGGTTCTCGAAGTTCCAAAAGAAGTGGAAAGAAACTTCGGTGCTTGTTTAGATTAATCTTTCTTTTCTATTGTTAATATTACAATTTGTTTTATAGGCCAAGATGGTTCTTTTCGAGATGTAGCATGTCAGCATAATTTTTGGTCACATTTTTTTAGGAGACTGTCACTTTGATATTCTTTTTATGGCTGAGCTGCCCCCCAAAATATTTGCGGCATGAACTGTGTTTTTTTATTTTTTATTGTGTATCTGCTCTAGTCATTTAAAAGAAAAATAAATGTAAATATTTTTGAAGCAGCAAACTGTTCAGTCTTCTTTGCAATGGGTCCGTTGCTATGGGTTGGAACCAAAAGGACCAAGCGTGAACTTAGTTTGATAACGATTTTTTTACAAATGTTTATCTGCCTTTATCCCCGTCACTACATGTACAATGCTCTCTAAACTTGACGTAGCACGTGAACACTTTCTCATGGCATTCCTGGCTGTTCTATTGAGTATGTATGTCACAGATTAATTGTTCTGTTTTCAGGATAGTGCTCGCATGAGATACGACAGTTCAAATTTTCTATACATACAAGTTTGGGGAACATTTGCGCATTGCAGGTAATTTTATGTTGCAAAGACGTGCATCAAGTTGCGCCTGCAAACTGCCAGGACATCCCTGTTTTGCATGTCGCATATCAAATTTTTCAAGGAGGAGCTTGGCATGTGACATACAAAGCCCGGATGTACTCATGAATAGCGGCAGTAACATAAAATGGGGCGAGTACTATCACAAACAAGACTGAAATTTTTCCGTACGTACAAGAAATGTAACCTGTGTCGTTTTGGACGAACTGGAACATGTGAGGTACTTCGTAAAAATGGTACATGGTCTGGCATGGCTTGCAACAGAACATGTGCTGCTGTGTGCCACGATGGTACATTTCCTGTAGCATACAGTACTTGTTCCGTGATGATGGTGTATGGAATTTGTTGTGGCTGCCCATACAGCAACAACATGTCCCGTACTAAAGAAGTATGGAACATGTTCTGTAGTCCGGTAGTACAGTACATGTTGTGGCAACAAGGTTAGCATGTATGTGTCCCATATTTTGACAGGAGTTTTTCTAACAGTGTAGCGGGAACTGGCACCTGAATCGAGGCCCCCGATTCTGTTTCTTTCAGAACTGTGAGCCCAGAACTCTGTGTGGGATCCCGGCCATCACGTTCTTGCCCGGTTCACAGCTTGCAGGGGTGAATCCTGGCACTCATTTTTGCTTTAATTTTTCTTTAATCGTAATACTTAATAAAATGTATTGACGGTACAATCTGAATTGCATGCTTCTATATTTACCTGGATGCGATAAAAAAAATTCCATAGTGAATGTGGCTTGTTTACTGCAGCTTTCTTTTCAGATGTATATGTAGTGTTCAACTGACCAGTATAAATACATCGGAAAAGAAAGCTGTATATCCGCTAAAATGGCTGCCGATAATAGTACAACCCGCTCTTGAAATCGGATGCCAAAATTTAAATAGCCAGGGCATAAGGTTGGGAGCTAATATTGGATAAGCCAGTGATTAAGGTTTGGTGCCAATATTGGTTGTAGGATTCACAATCAGTAGTGGTCCAATGATGGCTTAGGTGTTGGTGAAATTGTGGCCCAACGTTGGGCTTAAATTTTGGTTAAAAGGCGGTCGAACCATGGCATAAATGATGGTCCAATATTAGCCTAAATACTGGTTGAATCGTGGTCCTACATTGGCATTAGTTAATGGTCCAACGTTGAATCGGGTAGCGGTTTCGAGAAAATCAACATTAGGCCAACATTGGAGCCAATGTTTGCCATTTGCGGGCCTATTTGGTCAAAACAATGGAGTGCTGCTTGGAAGTTGGGGCGCAGTAATCGTCTAAAAGATAACGCACTATGTTTCTTTTTTTTTTTTTTAAGTGTTATGTGTTCTGTCGTTTGCTCTCAAGCGCGTTCTCGCTGGACTGAATCATCGGTCTTCCTCGCGCAGATTCCGTCTGCGACGCAGGTGACTTCTACAGTCATTATACAGAGCTGTGACTCTAGCGTGCAGTGACTTCCAAGCATGCTTTGCCATCCGTGATCCCTCAGTTTTAGCTGACCGTTTTTGCACCTTGGATACGATACTTCAGCGGTGCAATCGGCCATGGAGTAGTTATGCCTGGGCGCGTA
The DNA here is from genome assembly GCF_016920785.2 of Ixodes scapularis. Lineage (NCBI taxonomy): Eukaryota > Metazoa > Arthropoda > Arachnida > Ixodida > Ixodidae > Ixodes > Ixodes scapularis. Next base: position 77,927 of record NW_024610112.1, on the reverse strand, counting down.
ATGGGCCGGCTGGAACCACGGCTACTGTTCTCGCACCGATTACAAAATTTTTATTCCGGTGTCGTAGCGGGACTCAACAGTTTTAATCATGACTGAAAGTAAACATCTTGCTGTTCTTTAGCTGCGGCAACTATATTTGAGATTGCTAAAATTCGTGATAGAAAGAAATGAAAAAATAAATAAATAAATAAATAAATAAATAAAAACACGAGATGTGCATTCTCGTTTTTTCTATTTATATTCCTAAAAAGTTGACGCAAAATACCTTATGCGTCCATGGCCTAGCGGATAAGAGGGCTGCTACTTTGGCCTACTTAGCGAGTGGATTTTCAATTAAAAATACGAAGGAAACCAACCCGTCCTGGGTTTCTAAACCCAGGACGGGTTGGTTTCCCTCATATTTTTCTTTAGGAAAGTTTTGCTAATAAACTGTGCGTTAAAAAAAGAAAAGAAAAAACAAAAAAAACATATTTCCGAACTAAACTTGTCCGACCAAACAGGTTCCCAAACAGAAAGGAGCATAAAACAGGGCGCGCCATCTATCGGTCTTCTTTTCAACGAATTCCCGCGACGCCGGAGTAGCCACGCGTGTGCTGATCGCTCTAATCCCCACACCCGTTCTCGGCCCTTTCGCTTCCCTTAGCCTTGCCGCCGTGCAAGGCCTTCCCCCATCTTTCGGCCTCGACACCCCTCCCGGCCCTTTCGCAGTGGTCGGCCTAGCCCCCGCACTCGGCAGTTCCGGCTCGCTTGGCCCTAATCCACGCTTGGCCCTTCCACGAGGGCCGGCCGAACTGGTAGTGACCCGTTGGGGGCTAACTCCGATGCAAAGAAGGTGCCGTCCGTGGTGGTTGCAGTCTTTTGTCTAATTTTGGGGGCGCTATGGGAGAATGGATGACCAGAGGATTTAGTGGGAGGCGACCTTCTGAACGGGAGTCGTTACCGAGCGAGCGAACGCACCTTTGTACCACGGCGGCAGGGATTCTAAAAGATGGTGACGTCTTTCTGGTGACGGACGCATTTCAATCCCGCGATAACCTTGCTACTTATTTTGGTTCAAAGTGTGGGAACGTCAATGCTTCCAAATTTAGAGTTTATCCTTTCTGTTTTTGACAGAAAGAGAATATATTTATTTTGAAGAGAAATTCTTGACCAGCTAGAGTAGCTAGGGACGATTCGGCAGAATCCTTCGAGCGGCGGCAGACTGTTGCCTTCTGAGCGGATGTCTCTTTCCAGCGAGACGGCTTCTCCTTCAAGGGATAGCGACGGTGGCCTTAGTAGCTTCGATACAAAGACTGCACCAAGGACGCTCAAGAATTTGACAAAGCGATAATCACGCGCCTTTTGGTCCCGGTTGTGGGAGCGTTGAAAGTGTCTTCCGAGGGATTTCGAAATGAAGTCGTTTATACATAGCTTTGTTGGGGTTTCTTTGCCATTTTTGTAGTGCGCAGAATAAAAATTATTTTGCTTTCGAACCACCATGCTGCCATTTTTAATCAGAAGTAACGAGTAATGCGTAACGTAATTTGATAGCAGGTACCGTAAAATAATGACATTACTTTACTCGTTATTCATTTGGTATTCTAACGAGTACGATCGTACGTTACTAAAAAGAACTAACGCGTTACCAGTAACGTTGTTACTTGTAACGCGTTAGTTCCATCACTGTGACCCAGGAAGAAAGAAAAGAAATTGATGTTGAATGCGAGCTTGCTCGAGTAACTTTTATCTGTTCAGATATTCCCCTGTAAACAACAGTCTCCACCGCCTGGGAAGTACGTAAGTGGGCGAACGATACGCCTCTGCGTTTTGCGTCACGCCTGCATTTCAAGGGTCAGACTTATGGCGCGTTCCACTGGAAGCGGATCCGCGTTCGCGAAGCGGATCCGCGCGTTCTCAACCGCAAAGCGGCTAGGATCGAGCGGTTGGAGTGCGTTTTTGCCAACCGCTTCGGGACCGATTTTTCCCAACCGCTTTCACGAACCGCAAAGCGGCAACCAATCACAACGCGACGCTGACGTGACGTCAGTTACTTTCGAAACAAGATGGCACCTGTCGGTGGTGAGGCGTCCAAGGCGCTGTAGTCCTAGCGCTGTAGTCTTAGCTTTCGGCAAATCAACAGAGAAACTTCATGTTCACGTCTGTCACTTGAATCCGCCGCGAAAAGAATTGACTCGTAAATTTAACGGGCTTCACACCGGTGATTCGGTTCGGGTAAGAGTTTGTTTATTATTCCGGGTGCCACAGCCCAAGCTCGTTGCCTTGTCAATCTCTGCCTGTAGAACGTCGGAACCCGCCCCTAATGGACCGAAATGTCAGCTTTTCTACCCACTAGGATAGTTGCGTGAACTATTGAAAGCTTTCGACACCGTGCTTGACTACCACGAAGGCCGATAGAGACGTCGTGAGCTTGATTGCGTAGCCAACGCACTGCCGCGGAGGGGGCAGGTTACCTGCGCAAGCTCGACCTGTAACGTGTACTACTAGTAAAATAAATAAAGGGAACCTACTCAAGGTATAAAGTGTACGTACCAGACAATGCAGAGGTAATCCATACGGCGTTTATTTGAGCTTAATGTCAAACAAACAGTAGACTCGATCGACGAGCGAGTGACGAGAGGAGAGTCCGCCACCAACGAAGCCACGACCGGCTAGCACCGAACACATTCCCCCGCACCACGGTCCACCCCACCGCTCACAACTTCGAAAATGATAACAGCAAACAACAACGAGGGGAGAAAACTGGCCCTCTATCCCAAAAACAAGGTCAGCTATTCATGCGAGAAGGGTCCACTTCGAAGAAAAGGTCGGGGGCATCCTGTTCTGAGTCAGCAAGGCGCGCCTAGCTGGGCTTTGCTTGTGGGCAACGTCGAGGGAATCACAGGCGAGTTCGGCGGGTCCATGCTTCTTTTTTCGCTGCCTGAACTCGTGATGCGCGCGAACATCTCGGAGAAAAATATTCCGAGTGCCAAAAAATGAAAAGTTTGGCTTTGGATCTTGAATTAAAGTGGATTTTGGATTTTAAAACAGGGTTGGCAAACGCAAGTCTCAAAAGATCACGCGTGATCGCCGAGAAACCGCCAACCGCTTCTCGGTGTGTCTGAACGGGGTCGCTCGCGAACCGCATCCGCGACCGCTTCGCGAACGCGGATCCGCTTCCAGTGTGAATGCGCCATTACCGCTCATTCACACTGGAAGCGGATCCGCGTTCGCAAGGCGGTTGCGAAAGCGGTTCTAAAAAGATCCAGTAAATTGCACGCGCATTCGCTGTCATCGAGTACACGTGCAATTGAACTGGATCTTTATACAACCGCGTTCGCAACCGCTTTGCGAACGCGAATCCGCTTCCAGTGTGAATGAGCGGTTACTGGTTCCCGACACCCACATGATTGACGGCTCCGCCCAGGTATTTGACTGTTTATTGATACGGAGAAGAAGGGGAAGAGCGCGACTGCTCGCGGCCATAGTGCGTTCTGGCACGCGCTCTGGCGGGCAGTCAGATTAAAAACCCACCGCTGAAAACCACCCTGTGTACGGATTCTAAAACACGATAATCATCAAATGGGAGTGGACGTAGATGTATAATTATCCGATACAAAGTTTCGCTTGATTCCTAAACGAATAATACCGGCGTCCAAGTATACCTTCATATCAAATTGTTAGAGAAGAGCGCGACGGCTCGCAGACGTACACTCTTAGTCCGGTAACGGCTAATGAAACGGCTACATGCCCATTTAGGCGTGACATACGGTGGATTTCGGCATGACAAGAGAGTAACCCTGAAAGTAGCCATGACAGTCCAGCGTTTCCACGTCATCCTAAACCACTTAGGCGTTACAACATAATTTATAGCCATGGCGTTAAGAGCTCCTCACATCATTGGCGTTACAAGCTGTTTGTCACGCTGATAATGTAACGCCGATAGAACGAGTAACGCCTAAATTAAGAGCACAAAAATAATAAACATACAATTTCAAAGTTGGTGCCTTGCCGGAGGCAGCGTGCATTGACAGTGCTACGAGCAAAACAAAGCGACAAAGCGCCGGTCCCGGGGCCCGAGCACGGTTGACCTCTTCCGAATGTGCAATATTTTGCCTTGTATCAATATATATTTTCTTGTCTTCATATTTGTATGTGATTTGTCATCTGTGATTAATAAAACATTATATATTGACAATTAAAAAAAATGCTATTGTGTTTTTAAGGCTTTGCTGAAACATCTCTCTCTCCTCATATGTAACTCGTGCAGTAAGGCACTCCCGCGGGTGTACGGCAAAGCTTATATGCCTTGCAAGTGAACTCAAGGGTGTACCTTGCGGGTGAGGACGTCAAAACAATACCTCGAAACAGAGTAACGCGCGAGACACATGCGCGAAATATCCATTCGATCCGACGTCCGATCTGGCAATACGATGCCTGATTCGAAAAATTTGGTCGCTTCAGATGTCGGATCGGCGATCCGGCGTGCGTCCAACGTGCCAGATAGTTTCGCACGGCGGACAGATTGTCGGAAGCGTCCAGCCAATGACAGCACAGCTAGCGCGGATGTCATGATGAGGTACTGGGTCTGGCGGGGCGAACAAGAAAACGGGACGGGCGACGGAAAGCCGGACGCGTGGATCCCGCTGACCCATTCGAAAAAGATGGCCCCGGCAAAGAATGCACGCGGTAGCGAGGACAAGCTCCTAACTTCGCTTGTGCGAGCTAAACCGTCAACCTGGGACCAGAGATCTATGAACGCGGACTTCCGCTGGAGTGCTTGGAAGTTGGATCTCCTGGGCGGAGCCGAACGGATTGTCGTGTCGCTTGCAAGGTCAGAAGCGTGTGTCTCAATTCGAAGCGGCGTTCGGACTGTCGGATCGGACGTCGGATCGGACGATTCTGCCGTCCATGTGTCTCGCCCTTAAGGATGAAAAGGGCCTCACTAATAAATGGGCGAAATGATAAACGAACTGCCAAAGAAAACGATCACGCTATTTTTTTTTTTTTTTTTTAATTTTAACTGAGGCGATACAAGTGAGTGTATTTGGTGGGTAGTTCTATGCACGAGGCGCGTAAATAGCAGTCGTCGCACGTGCACAGTCTTAGGCAGGGTGTCGAACCGGAACCGAACCGAACCGAAAACCGGAACAGAACCGTTATTTTTAGCCGAACCGAAACTGAACCGAACCGAAATCTTCGCCGCCATCTTGGAACTGAACCGGAACCGAACCAAAAAGAAATATAACGGTAACCGGTTCAAAAAGGTTTAAGGTAATACTTCTTTTTTACTTTTTTGTTAGTATCACAAAATGAACATATGGGAATAAAACATTGGCGGCTGTATTTCTATCTATTGATCAAATCGTCATATAGAAAATTGCAATATATGATAAATTGTGGGTTTCAACTCGATTTAATTTGAGAAAGCCATTAGATGTATTAACCTTGTTCACAGCATGACGTAACATGACATTGCGATTTCGCTCCGAGATTCACGTGATACCGTGACGTAAGCGATTTTCATAACCCCTAGTTCAGTGCTCGGGTTCATGACAATCAGCATCGCCAAATATTCGGGTAATGGCTAATGTCAATTAAATAAGAGAATGAATAGCCCAACTCTAACAATATCTGAAGCTCAGTCCAACCTTTTGCTTTCCAAACCCTAGTCGCCTAGGGCATGACTGTGATGAACACTGGCGGTATATAATTAGCGTCAGATCACGTGGCCGCTTGTTTAAATTGCGAGTTGAGGAGATATCAACAGGTGCCTCTGCCCTTTATTTTTTCTGAATCTGTTATTAGGGGAAAACTTATGGATGTTTCCACAAGCTATCAACGTCAGGGGTAATTTTTTAACACTATTTATTAAATACAAAAAAAAAACTGTTGCAAGACCAATTTTACATTATTAAGGGACCGAAACATATTTTCGTTGTTGCTGAACTGCATCCGAAAGATGTCCATGTGAATAGAAGTTCTGAAATGACTAAATGCGACTTATTAATGTGACGTTACAAAGAACTACACTTGTGTACAGAAGGAATACCTAAAAAAATAAGATATTTTAGTGACCTCACAGGAACAGCCGAACATTGGCAGCCGCTGTAAGTCTCACACCAGCGTCGTTCTCAAGTTATTGCCCAAGTTTCGACCCCCTCTGTATTTTGCTTAAATGAGCTATAAAAATTATTTCCTATAGATTACTAAATACTACCCAGGATCACTCCCAAACATTAATAACTCATTGAACTTGGCTTTGCTTTTTTTTTTCTAGACATTGGCAGTTGCCCAAAAATTAGAAAAATATGAGCATCGTTCGTCCCCTCAACTCGGAGCCAGAAGCGGCCACGTGGCCTGGTGCCTATGTTATGCCGCCAATGTTAATCATATCCCAGCGCTGGGGTTTTAAAGGAGGGAAACGCGTGCTGAGCTCAAGGCATTGTTAGAGTTCGGCTATTAGCGGCGAGAAGTTATGGTGGCGCCCTCCTACGGTTCCCCTTTGTGACGTCATTACCTTGCAAACAACAAGTTCGATGGTGTTCGTAAATAGCATGGTGGAAGCTTGAAATCATTGAGCTCTCAAAGGAACACTTCCAACACCGTCAAAAATAAAGTTCTTTTATTCCTCTTATTTCCGTCGATGATATACCCTTTCCGACGTCATAAGTCAGCGTTCGGCCAATCGTGGAAGGCCGACCACAGCGACGCTTTCGGTCGCGCTCGTCGCCAATTCTCATCACCGCAGTGGTTGAACACGAGCCACTACCCGAGTGTCCCCCGAGGTATTGATTGTTACGAGCCGATGTACGGTGCTCACGCAGTTCTCCTGTCCAATCCATGAGCCGCGCTCGACTGTCGTCAGGCGGGTGGTGTCGATCCCACAATTACGACATCAAACATTGGGAAGGCAAGACTAAAAGAAATAGTATCGTTTAATCCTCGCCATTTTACCGCGACAAAGAAGCTTCTGAACCAGTGGTAGCCTGTACGAGTACACTTGGGCCAGAGGACCAGTACGCCTCAGAAAAGTCATGAACACTCCAACGCCATATCGATTTATGACCTCTTTAAACTTCACAGGGGGCAAAATAAAAGCAATGAAGGGTTGCGGTTAACAGGTGTCAAATAGAATTGTCGAATTAACAGACACAAACGAAGGAGGAAATTTCTCAGGGATACTTCCAGCTTTTCCACTCTGGTGAAGAACGAAGACCAGCGAAGCTGTACTATGGTGGCAGTGAAGTAATGGCCGGTCGCAAGTGGGCAAGCCAGAGTGGAAATGTTGGAGGGGTTGCCGCCATCTATGTGCCACAGCAGCAACGAGACAACCGGCAAGCCGGTTGTCTGGTTGCCGTCGTCATTTATAGATGGCGGTAGCTCTCCAGAGTTTAGTGTCATCATTTGTTTGCTGACGGGCACGACACTGGGGAAACTAGCCCTTAACAGCACCGCTGTACAAAGAAGGGCGTCTGTGTTTTTGGGGTGGGGGGGGGGGGGGGTGAGGGGGAGTTTTAAAAACATACTGTGTTCTAAAGGTTCCCCTTCCCTGCATTTTTGGAGCAGACCAGAAAGCGTGACCCCGGAAACTACTTTGTTTGCAAAAACGCTTTTGCCAAAAGGCACGTTTTTGTCGTGCCAAACGCTCGCGCCGTTACTCACAACGCTGCACTAAGAATAATAATACGTGCCTTTCAAATACTTGGTTTTCACTGAGCTTGAACCTCCTGCAGCGTGCCTTTTGCACCGTCGAATTCGATATTCTCAGCAAGAAGAAATCAGAATGACCACCAGCCTACAGTGTGATGACATCACGTGCATACCATGCTAAATAGTTCAGTTTTCTGGTGAAATGTAAATGGAAAGGTGTCCTAATTGTAAAGTTGTGCAGTATTTATAGCAGTCTCGCGATGAGATATGGCAGCCTAGAGAAATGTTAGAGCGCATGAATATTCTAGCGTAGTGTTGTAAAGTGAGGGCCCAAAACAAGTGCAGGTAAAACCGAATATAACATTAGCCTCCCGAGGCAGCATTTCGCGAAGTTTCTAGCCCATGCAAGCTGATGAAATGTAATTTATACTAAGATTTTAAGAATATTTATGTGTCCTTCGCTCTATACACGTAAAATCATTAATTCCATTGCGTTCATCTTAACGTGTCTCTTTTTGCAGTAAGGCGTTCTGCCACGGATTATTTGGAAAAATAACATTAATTATCTCGCTCTTTTTGAACATTTCATGTATTTGACTTCCAATTCATCATGTGAGCACAGAGTCCTTTTTAGCGTGCCCTGCAACCCGATGTTTCACACTGCCAATCAGAAAACAGAAAAACACTTTTACGTATACTCCACAGCTTGCGCAGTTTCGAGTATCGTCCTTCTGCGTCGATCTCAAGCGGTTATGTGAACTTTATAAAGTAAAATTTATTGATCAATATTAATATATATTTAATTACTAACTGAATATTTGACAACCTAATTAGAGGGCCGACCACCCTAAAGCAATGCCCCCCAAATTATTTGAAAGGTGTTCTGCCAATATTTTCTGGCGTTTTTATCCTCCACGGGCACGTTGTAAGTGATATGGGGCGGCCTTACATGCATTTCTGATTTTGAAGCTAATTTAAATAACTATGTGTTGTGTGTTTCTCACACGTATAACTTCTCAAACATATAGAAGTCTGTTATGGCCTCTTTTATGTGGTGAACATTACTTCTATGTGTCTGTGGGCTGGACAAAAACAAAGTAAACAGAGGCACACGGCGGAACTATGACGATTACGTATGCAAACCACCAGAAAGTGTCTAATTAAGTAGCTGCCATGTCGAGTAGAACGTGAAATACTACTTCGTTTTACTTAACAAAAAAAATTGAAGGACGCTTAAGTTTTGCCTTTAAAAGTGGAACTCGATAGCGTCAACGGGCTTCGTTTGCATCGCATGCTCATTTTCCGCGCAAGCGTGCCTGGCCTGGCCTAGTGAAAAGCGTCTGATTCGCAACTAAAGGGTCGTGGGTTCGAATCCCACCTAAATTTCTTATTTTTTTTTTTCTCCAAGGCAAAGAAATTACTTTCAAAAGTGAAATCATTTGAGACATACGACAAGCTTTAACTCGCATTCCATGTCATGTTTTTGTCACGATCTTTCTCGAACGTGGACGAAGGGGGCCGAAGCACCCGCCGAGGAGAGACGACACGCAGCCTGGTTGTGAGGGTGGACGATGTCTGACCGGAGCAGCGTGTGCTCAACGGTGTTTATTGGCGAGGAGAACAATGTTGCCCGCCGAGCCAGGCGGCCGCAGACGGGCGGACTGGAGGGGGGCGCTACCAACTTGTCACACTCCTCCCCCCCAGTTTGTTTGTTCTAAAACAAAATACATGAAAAAAAAAAACACACACGGCCGACACCAACTCGGCGTCTGCTCATGCAAAGTCCCGGCCTGTCGACGATGAAGGTCACCCCGGCGAGTAGCGGTCAGGTGGCCTCCGCTGTCGTGCACTCCGCCTGGGTACAGGTGTCGACGGGCCAGGTGTGGCAACGCCGGGCGCTGCCTGAACCGGTCGCGCTCCACCCGGTGGAGCTGCAGGGACCGGATTTGGGAGTGGCACTGGTGCCACGGGAGTGGCGATGCTTGTCGCCTCCGGGGTGGGTGGCGCTCCGCTGGCCACGACTGGTGCTGTTGGGCCCCCTGCAGGCTGGTCCTCTGAAGCGACGACCGAGGGTGTAAGCCAGGTCCCGAGGCGAGGCCTGACATGGTCGGCGTGCCGGTGCCAGGTGGTCCCGTCGGGCATGCGGACGAGCAGCGATGAGGCGCTCGCTGGTGAAACCACATGTCCGGCAGACCAGGGTGGGCCAGGACGGAAGTTCCTGGCGTACACCGACGCTCCCGGCTCCGGCAAAGGCCCGGGACGGCACCCTCGGTCAGCAGCCAGCTTCTGCTTCAGCTGCTTCAGGAGCGCCGTGGACCGGAGGTCTGGATGCAAGACGTCCAGGGGGTCTTGACCATCCGGCCCAGCAGAAGCTCGCAGGGGGCACGGCCAGTGACCTCGTGAGGTGTGGTCCGGTACTGGAATAGTAGCCGGGCCACCTGCGTCCGGAAATCCCCGGGCTGGCTCCTCTTGAGCTTGTCCTTGATGGTCTGGACCACTCGCTCGGCTGCACCATTGGAAGCAGGATGGTACGGCGGAACCAGCATCCGGCGGATCCCATTCCTCTGCAGCCAGTCCAGGTACTCGGCGCTAGCGAAAGCGGGACCATTGTCGGACACAATGATGTCCGGCAATCCCTGCGCCGCGAAGACCTGCCGCAGAGCCGCAATGGTGGCGCTTGCCGAAGGACTGGTGACTGGCAGTGCCTCCACCCACTTGGAGAAGGCGTCCACTACCACCAGGAAGTAGTGGCCCTTGAAGGGTCCCGCATAGTCCACGTGCAAGCGGGACCACGGCCTCTGTGGGAACGGCCAGGGGGTGATCTCCACGTGGCGCGAGGCTCGCTGGTTCTCCTGGCAGACCTGGCAGCCTTGCACCTGGTGCACGATGTCCTGGTCCAAGCCAGGCCACCAAACGTGCGACCGTGCCACCATTTTGGTCTTTTCAATGCCAGGATGCCCCGCGTGCAGCAGCTGCAGCACCTTGGCCCGCAGACTTTGTGGAATCACCACCCTGGAACCCCACAGGAGGCAGCCTTGCTCCAAGCTCAGCTCGGCGGTCTTGTGGCTGTACGCCTGGTGACGCAGCTCCTCCCCTCCGGCAACCGCCTTGACCACCTGAGACAGGACCGGGTCCCGGCTGGTCGCCTGCGCCACCGCAGTCCTGGTCAGAACCCCCGGGTAGGCCCGCTCCAGCAGGAAAACGTCAGCTGGCTCAGGGACGGCAGCAGGCACCTCCGGCAGGGGCAGGCGGCTCAGGGCGTCTGCAGGTCCCAGGTCCTTCCCAGGGCGGTAGACCAGCTTGTACCTGTAGGCTGCCAGCGTCAAGGCCCAGCGTACCACTCGAGGCGAGGCTTGCACTGGAACTGCCTTGTCAGGTCCCAGCAGCCCCAGCAGCGGCTTGTGGTCCGTGACTGCCTCGAACTGCCGGCCCCACAGGTACTGATGGAAGCGCTGGACCCCGAAGATGAGGGCCAAGCCTTCCTTGTCCAGCTGGCTGTAGCGTTGCTCCGCCGCATGGAGACGACGAGAAGCAAACGCCACAGGGCGTTCCTGACCATCCTGACCCCGGTGCGACAGGACGGCTCCTACCCCGTACGGCGACGCATCCACGGTGAGGACTACAGGCTTGGCCGGATCGAAGTGCGCCAGCACTGGAGCCTTAACAACGAGCTCCTTGCTGCGCTGGAAGGCCAAGTCCTGCTCCTTCTTCCAGGCCCACTGCTGCCCGTCACGAAGCAGGCGATGCAGCGGCTCCAGATGCGTCGACAGGTTGGGCAGGAACCTCCTGTAGAAGTTGATGAGGCCGAGGTAGGTCTGAAGCTCCTTCTTGCTCTTGGGCTTCGGCGCCTTGAGCACGGCCTCAATCTTGCGAGGTGCCGGGGCCAGGCCAGCCTGGGAGATGATGTGTCCCATGTACTCCACGCTGGGGGTCAGGAACACGCACTTGTCGAGCCTCAGCTTGAGACCGGCGTCCTGTAGTAGTGTCAGGACTTTGCGCAGGTTCTGCAGGTGGTCCCCGTCGTCGGTACCGGTAACCAGGATGTCGTCCAAGTACACCGCCACGTGCCTCATGCCCCTGAAGAGGTTGTCCATCTCTCTCTGGAAGATGGCTGGGGCTGAGGTCACGCCGAACGGTAGGCGCGTGTACTGGAAGAGTCCCATGGTTGTCGAAATGGTGACATACTTCCGGGCGGCATCCTGGAGCACCAGCTGCTGGTAGGCATCTCGAAGGTCGAGCTTGGAGAACTTCTGTCCCCCGGACAGAGCCGACCAGAGATCTTCTACCCGAGGCAGCGGGTACTTTTCGACGGTAGCGACGGGGTTGATGGTGACCTTGAAGTCCCCGCAGATCCTGACGCGGCCGTCTCGCTTGAGGACTGGGACAATTGGTGCAGCCCACTCGGAAGTCTTGACGGGCACCAGGATACCCTCTCGCTGCAGCCGTTGCAGCTCCTGGGTGACCCCGTCCTTCAGGGCAAACGGCAGCGGACGCGGCTTGAAGAATCGAGGCCGGGTTCCCTCGGGTATGTGGATGCCGACCGTCGTGCCGGCGAAGGTGCCCACCCCCGGCTGGAACAGGAACTGGAAGTCGGTCAGGAGGCTCGGGACGTCTTGCACCACGTGCAGCGCAGCTTCTTGGTACTCCGGCAGCCGAACACCCAGCGAGTGAATCCAGTTTCGGCCCAGCAGCGTCGGCGACGACCCCTTGGTTAAGTAAAGGGGAAGGATTGCCTCCCTGTCGCCAAGGCAAACGCTGACTTGGGCCCGACCCTGGACCTGGGAAAGCTGCCCGGAGTAGCTGCGCAGCATGACGTCAGACGCCTCGATGGACACGCCGGGGAAGGTCCGCTTGAACAGCTTCCCGGGCATGACCGACACGCTGGCCCCTGTGTCCAGCTCCATGGTGATGGGGTGGCCGCAGATTTCGACGGACACCAAGTAAGGTGGCACGGACGATGGAGGCTTACTCGTCTGCCACACGTCGAAAATCTGCGGGTCCTCGGCCACGACGTGGACCCTGGCTGAAGACGAACCCGGGCCTGGTGCCGCTCGTGCCCGCCGCGTTTTCTTGCGGCGACCACCCTTGCCGCGGGCTTGGCTGGAACCCGGGCTTGAACCAGGCTGCTGCTGCTGCTGCTGCTGGCCGCCGCTCGTCCTCCCCCCTCGGCAGACGCGTGCGAGGTGCCCAGTTCTCCCGCACGTGAAGCATTGTGCTTGGACGAACTGGCACTGTGAGGGGGAGTGGGCAGCACCGCAGCGGCTGCAGGCACCGCTCCTTGCCGCCATCTTGTTCACCGCCGCTTCCGTCGACGGTGAGCCGGCCGCACGCGCTATCTCGCTGGCGTCTTTCGCTGCTGCTTCCATCGCCAGCGCTGCCTTCACCACGTCGTCCAGCGAGGGGTCGGGGAGCTCCAGGAGTCGCGTCTGCATGGCAGGGTTGTTGATGCCGCAGACGAACCGGTCCCGGAGTAGCGAGTCCAACTGGTCGCCGAAGGCGCAGGTGCTCGCTAACCCTCGTAGCGCAGCGACGAACTGCCCGAGGGTCTCCCCGTCCTGGCGGCTCCGGTTGTTGAAGCGGAACCGCTCCATAAGCGTGGACGGCGCCGGGCTGAAGTGCGAGCGCAGCGTGGCGAGCAGCTCACCCAGCGTTTTAACGTGCGGCGTGGCCGGCTTGAGGAGGTCGAGCAGGAGGCTGAAGACTCGGGTCCCGCAGCTGGCCAGGAAGATGTCCCGTTGTTTCCCCTCGGGCGTGTCGTTCGCCCGGAAGAACACGTGGACTTGTTCTTCGTAGACTGGCCAGGCGAACCCATCTCCGTCGAACGGCTCGAGCCTCCCGTAGAGCGGCATGGCGACAGGAGCGGGCGGCGGTGTTGCGACTCTCTCGGCGGCGTGGGCCGAACCGTGCACGTTGGTGGGCTCCAGTGCCACGGTTCATCGTCGCCAGTGTCACGATCTTTCTCGAACGTGGACGAAGGGGGCCGAAGCACCCGCCGAGGAGAGACGACACGCAGCCTGGTTGTGAGGGTGGACGATGTCTGACCGGAGCAGCGTGTGCTCAACGGTGTTTATTGGTGAGGTGAACAATGTTGCCCGCCGAGCCAGGCGGCCGCAGACGGGCGGACCGGAGGGGGGCGCTACCAACTTGTCACAGTTTTAATCACTCTCATTCCACGCGTGGTGTCACGTTTCACGTAAGCCTTTTGGGTTGTTTGAAATTCTTGCGCGAGGGTATGTAGCTCCGACGTCATGAACCTATCGACTAATCGGGATTTCTCGTCACGCCACCAACATCGGCTTTTCTGCGACATGAGCTCCTTAACGCTATCGCGTTAAAACCATCAATTAGCAAGGGTGATGCTCATTTGCAAATTAAATTGTCCGGCATCTTGTCCAGAACAAACCTCAACAGCCAGGATATGCCAGCTTATTCTGTATAAGAAAATGTTCACTTGGGCAAGCGCTATTTTGGGCCAGATTCGATCTGAGTGCGAAGGTGCGTATATATTAGAGTGAACAATAGACCCTTTCCGAACTTCAGTCTGGCCACTTTGATCACTATCATCATCTGTGGAACGGCATCTGTGCCATACGAATGGCGGCCTTCTAGTGACTGATAAAGGAAGACGTTGAAGATGCTCCTAAGCGGATATTGCGAGGCCTGTACGTTCGGGGGTCAGTACGAAGCGAAGTAGGGCTGGAACACAAGAGCTACGTAAGCGTTTATTTCTAATTGCTCAGATTCAGTCAATCTGTCGTGGCACACAATCGGCTTTAAAGCACTTTGGTGTATAGAATTTTCTCGAGGCATCTCAGTGGGTTGGAGCTTTGTTCTGAATGCACGTTCTTGGTCACCATCGACCTGAAAGTGATCGAGAAAGAACTCACACTGAACAATTCCTCGCGTGCCGTCGACTTGCAAAAGTGACGGTGCCGATACAAGTTCATTTCCGCCATTGATAGGGCAAAACCTAAACTGCTTTACGAACCACCAGATGGCACTGAATTTCTGAAAGGGTCTATTGCGATTACTTTTTGCTGCATGGTTTACACTCAGCACCGCATGCATGCGGTGCTGAGTGTAAACAATGTTAGGTTAGAACAACAGGCATTTGTATTGCCACTCGGTGCTTCTATAAAAATAGACTGAAAAAAATTATCCTAAAACTTTTGTTACATTTTGAAAATTTTATTGCTTTTAGCTCAGTTGGGTCGTCATCATAAACTTATATATATTGTGAAGTGTATTTCGTGAACCCTATTTCATGATATGAACCTTATTTCATGATTCATAATTTAATGTGATGTAATTAATTCCTTAGTTCAAGAACACGATTTCACTTTTAATACTGCGACACCAAGTTGTACCATTCGCGGGTATTTTAGATGACCTAGCACACTTCGCGACATTTTATACCGTGTAAATAGATCAGTTTCAGCTTTAGAATTTGACTTAACACGAAGACAGGACAAAGAAAATACAGTATAGTTCTAAATTTGAAGCTGATTTATTTGTATGTATGTACCAATGAGCGCAACTCTTTACTTTTGTGCTTAAACATTTTGATTCAGGTAAAATATATGTTGCCGGTAAACAAAGGGATGTTGTGTCGTATGAACACGACGTTATGTGCGTTTATGTAGATTTTCTTCTACTCTTGCGTCGAAATTAAATAAATGAATTTCATATTTTTGCCACCTAAAAACAGAAGCAAATTGCACGGACGATCGAAGAAACTGTATAGTTAATTGTTTTACGGTGTAAATACTGTATATTGCTAGAACAACGCAAAAAAAAATATTCTCAATTTAGCGGTTCAAACCTGTTCAAACCGGTTTGAACCGGTTTGAACCGTTATTTTTTGCTCCCCGGAACTGAACCGGAACCCAACCGAAAGCCGTGAACCCGAACCGGAACCTAACCGATAAAAATTTCGGTTCGCCACCCTGGTCTTAGGTAGTATTCGACGTTTATAAAATGTGTACGAAGTAAACCAAGCTGCTGGTTTGGCAAAACGAGCGGTATTGCTTAAAATTACCTAAAAGCCCTGGTTTTGCGCGCGTTGTGGTATCTTTTATTTGCCTAACTCGAGTGACGCCGAGTCTGCAAATGTACTTTGTTCAAGCACATGAAAAGTTTTAGAAGGACGTACGCTATGGACTACGAGCTTTGCGGGCGCGTGCCAATTCATGCTCAAAGCGACGGCACGAGCTCCCGCCAGCAACGCAGTCCTCCTACGAACCTCTTTACACTCAGGGAGAGGTGCAGTCTATCGTGTGCCTGCTCTCAGCTCTTGCTGCAATAAACGGGTAAACAAGAAATATTTTTGCAGTGCATGCCGATGCCCCAAAATATTCAAGACTACATTGGAATTTTTTTTTATGTTTTGTGTTTAGCGGAAATGGAGAAAGCTCGGAGAAAGAAAGCGATTCCAACTCTGCTCACGTTATTATATTTGCTGATCTAGACTTCTTCACGTGCTTTAGAGTTCCAATAAATGTGCACAAACGCTAGTTTCTTCACGTTAGAAAACAAAACTGTCTTCATATTTAGTTCATATTTAGAAAAAAAAAGAGAAAAAAAAAAACTCTAGTCCGTCGTATGCAATAGCAAACAAGTATGACCCGGCACGCAGGCGCAGCGCCTTGTGGGCCTCGCCCAGACATGGTGGTGGAGGGCGTAGCGCGCAAGGAGGCAAGGAGGATAGCTTTCGATGGAAAGGAGTAAAACGCAGGGAGAGGAGGAATTAAACTAAGCACGATAACAGCTCCACCCTTTAGCGACGAGCTGAAACATGAAAGTTGTTTCATATGGCTCTCTGCTAGTCACTGAACGTTCCCAGAGTCCGAAACTCCCAGGCACGAGGTGCCAAGATGGCGGCTCAATCTTTTTTCATTACTGTGAATACAGTTGCCTAGAGAGGGGTAGTTGGTCCACTCGGCCATGAAAGCGGTCTTGACGACGGGACCCGCAAACGTGGGAAAAAAAAAACAAAAAAAAAAAACAGAGGATAGCTATACAGACAGGACAAACTTTCAACTTCAACAACATTTAATTTTCGCCTTCAAGCTCAAATCCCGCCCGTTCCGTGGGAGTGCGAGAAAGGTAAATCTTGGGGGAAGGAGAGGACGTGGAGGAAGTTGCCAAACGAGGAAGGGAGAGGAGGGAAGGGGGCTCGAAGACTGGACGTGCGGGAAAGAAAGGAAGGCCGCTTCTGCCGGTGACCTTGTGGCCTCGTCTAGTCTGTCAGCGTTCGGGTTCCATTGTGGGCCTCAGAAAGATAATCTCCTTTCTTGAGAGGGAGATGGAAGGGGTGCTTATGGTTTTCGGGCTTGTCGCCATCGGATAGGCCTCATTTATTTCTCTCTTTGAGAGAAATAATTGAGCCCCCTTCCCTCCTCTCCCTTCCTCCTTTGGCAACCTCCTCACTTCCTCCACCTCCTCTCCTTCCCCCCAAGATTTCCCTTTCCCGCACACCCACGGAGCGGGCGGGCTTTGAGCTTGAAGGCGAAAATTAAATGTTGTGGAAGTTGAAAGTTTGTCCTTTCTGTGTCGTCCCTTATGTGTCTCCACTTTCTAAATGTTTAAAATGCACCAACACGCTCAAATAGTACAAGAGGATAGCGATAGCGCTGTAGTGGACTTTCCCTTAACTATTCGCGACTCCAGCAAAACGGACGCCGCCAAGCGGGAAAACCGGGAACCAGCCGGTCCAGGTCGCTCCGCGCCCCTCCGCGTCCCTGGTGGCTTTCGCAGAGACGTGTTGTCGGCGCGGTGGCGAACAATGTAATTTGACGAAGGTCCGAATATTTCTTTAGTTTGCCTGAGTGATCATTAGTGTGGTGAAGCCTCAGTAGATTGTTTTCTTCTATTACGTGTTTGAAAGCCCGTTTACTCCACAGCACACGGTCGCGTGCTTTCGATTTCTTGGATGGAGAGGAATCACTGAAAAACTTTTTGATTTCTTGTCTGTCTCGAATCACATTCAAAGTGACGACTGCTTGGTAACTGATACTGGAGGGAACATCAATGTTGCAGTCAAGTGAATAGGAAGGTTCGATAGCTGCTTTTCTTGAGTTTGGTTGTGTTCGGTTAGCTTCAAGTTTGAGCCACCCACGCCGGTCGGTGCGTTGGGTATTCATCTTGGCTGCTTTTCGCCGAAAAAGCCTCTGGACCGCACTGAAGGAGTTGGGCTGATTTCGCAATTACTTGATTCAGGAAAACTTGCTCGCTGCAAATGATGAATGAGGGAAATTATCTGTTTTCAAAAGGTGGGAGACAAGTCTTGCAACGTTAGATGCTGTCACGGCATTTTGACCTATCGCGCCTCCAATATTTATATTACGAGGTCGTCGAAGCCAGCAGCAATATACGTCTACATTGGTCAGGTTGACCGGCCACAAAAAAATACTAATTTTCTCCGTTCAGGATTCGAAGCAAAGTTCAATTCAGAGAGGTTCTGCGTGGATCTTCAATGAAGACTCTCTTCAGTTTGTCTCCGTGCTGCCGGCTATAGAACCATTTGGCTAAGTTTAAGCAGTATATCTCCGTCTGTCAAATATACTTTTATTCAGCAGCTCACCTAATAGCTAGTCAACTAAGCTCATATTTCAACCCGAAGGATATACTAATATCGCTTTAGTGGGACCCCCATAGTACGTAATATAATATATAACCCGCTCGTCAAAATGACTTCTCGATTGCTACTAAAACCTGAATTGAAATACGAGTATCAGCTGCTTAGTGGGGCGCCGGCGGGTTAACATGGTCCTTGGCTCAAGAAGCGGTTGCTTAATTTTCGTAATTTTCCTGCAGCCTGTGTTGTTGGCCGAGCAGACGACTGGAGCTGTTTCGTAAACGCGGATACGCACAAAAGCTCGATTTCGCGGACAGATAAGTCGCATGGTCGAGGCATGCGAGTTAGCTGAAAAGTTACCCTCTGTGGAACAATTCTATAGTCATCGCCGCTTTCCTTAGATGATCAAAACTGATTAGTATATTACCATCTCTGCGGAGCCCATAGTTTCGGTTTTGAACGAAATCTCCGAAACGAAAGTTTGACACGAAAATAACAAAAAAACACCGGCAAAACAAAACTATGCTTTGCAAGTTTATCTGCACCGGCTACACTAAACCGTCTCAGTTCAAATACCTATAAAATTGGGCATTAAACAAAAGAAAATCTGTTAAATTGAACGCGCCACCTGTTCAGGCGGCCCGGCCCAGCCGCCGCGACCTGGACTCAGCCGCCATGTTTGTTTGGTGGTGGCGCCCCCTATAGGTCGCTGGAGTCGCGAATATTCAGTTTTAGTATCCGCGACTCCAACTAACTATAGGTGGCGCCACTCATTTTCCAAGATGGCGGGTTTAGTGAGGGTCAGAGATGCGTGCCGCTGTTGAGCCTGTCTATAGTCAGTTACAGGTTAAGAAGGTAACGGCAAATGCCCCTCAAAGGGAATCGGATATCCCTCCGCCACCTCCGCATCCCAGGGGCGGCGCCAGAATTTTTTTTCTGGGGGGGCGCTGCATGAATATACTGAATTCGGGGGGGGGGGGGGGGGGGGGGGCGGGCGGGGAGAGGGGGAGGGAGGGAGTCTTGTTTTTGTTGTTTATGTTTACTTTCATACCTCTTTCTGCTGACGAGCAGAAATCTCACCTAAAGTACACTTACGGAATTGTGGAGGGCTTAGCGCTGAATATAGGCATCATCCAATAGAAATTTAGATCGAACGTTTTTATTGGATATAATTGAATCCATATTCTCTCTCTTGTGTACTTAAAATGTCCCTCTTTTGTTTTTTCTGTAATAATTCCCATTGAGTATAATAGGAACCTCATTATTTTTATGGCGTTTTGTCTGTCGCAGTGAATATCCAGATTATTTAAAAAACATTGCAAACTCTAAACGAATGTGTTCTTTAAAAAAACAATTATCTCGGACGTGCGCAAGTTCGTCAGCGGAAAAACCACGAGGAGGATCGCACTGCGTTTTCAAAACTCAAACTTGTTCGATTCACTCGCCTGGTCCTCTCGACTTCATTTATATGTAGGAAACCCACGAATCTTGACATGACTTATGCGTGACTGAGGTTTCGTGCTTTCTAAAGCCAGATTCTTTGTCCAGAGCTTCACAGCTGCCAAACGTGGATTTCTCATTCGCTTTGGTAGAGAACATTCTACAGGGATATCCAAAAACGGAATTAACTTGGATGCTGTATTCTAGCCAAGGAAATAACCTATACCAGTCAGACTGAAAACTTACAGCCTTTTTTCTTTACTTTTTCGGTGGGAAAGAGTGCACTATCGGCTGCCGCGGCGACCCCGTCTTATACTTGGAAATGTCCAACTGACCTGAAAGATCGTCGTTTCCCTCCGATACGGTGCAAATTCGTCTCGTCTCACGCACGAAGAAAACTCGTCACTTTCACTGTTCCTTGTTCCGACGAAGGATGCCGGACGTCGCTAGAAGCGCTCGGAAGGCCATCAGGAAGACTGTACGGCTGGGGATGATCTTTCCGCTGCTGCTCGATCTCCGTCCTGCTTCTTGACGCGCTTGTTAGAAGACGAAAAAAAAAATCTGCGGTTTATCTTCTTTCCGATTTTGTGTCTCCTTTGGAGTCTTGAAATCAGGCTCAGCTGCACATGTTCGGTTCAGCAGCATAATTGTTGGGGCACTTTTTTCGTGTCCGTCATCCTAGCTGGTAACATTTGGCACCGAGGCTGAAAACTTAGCAGAGCAAGAATGGCCCTTGGAAATAGATCGTTGTGTTGAGACCCGCAGGGCCAGTTTGGTCCAGGTGATAGTTTATGGCCCCGCCCCTGGGACTGTCTTTGTATCCTTCTGAATACTTTCCTAAGATTCTACTGGGGAATCCCAACAGACAAATAGACAAACCGGCGTTGTTTCCAACGGCCTCGCTTAGAGTCCCGCTCACCTTTTTTCCCCTTGCTTTTGGCCTTTCGTGTTTTGAGCAGCATTGCACTCGAGGCCGCCGCAAGGCAAGCGGTGCGTTCCGCGAGCACTACGGCCGCCGTCTCGCCTCCGATAGGTCGCGCGGCAATGGCACACACCCAAAAGAGGAAGAACCTTCACGTTTCCTAGAACAGATTACATTCCCCAGGAAGTGAGCGGAACAATCGAGGGCCCACTTACACCAAGACAATCCAATTGAAGGAAAGAAATTACGTTGGACGGTAGGATGATGCCTACAAGGTTGAACTCCTGGATCCCGCAGCCGCGCTATTGAGTGTGGAAGCCAAGGCATTAGTAAAATCCTTCCAGACGAACAGTCGAAACGGCATCGTCTACCAAGTGAGGTGTCTCTCACCTCTTTCCACCTTGCTTTCGGCTTTTCCCGTTTAAGCAGTCCTGCACATGGTGCCGCCGCGGGGCGGTGTAATCCGCGAGCAACATCAGCGCCGTGCCGCTGCTGAAGGTCAAGCGGCTATGGCACGCACCCAAAAGAGGGAGGCGCGCCCGGATTTCGGGAATTCTTCACAAAAAACCAGAAAGCTTATTCTCGACGAAGGGGTCCTGCAGGGCCCGCTTCCACCGAAAGAAGTCAAAGTTAGAAAAGTACGCTAGACGGGAGTGGTATGTCTCTTGTAAAGCTGTTTCTTCTAAAAATAGTGTCGTGCTTCTCTATTCTTACATTTTATTTGCCTGCTTTGGCTTCCAAGGACGGATGGCTGGCTTGAAAGGACGGATGCTCCGCGTCCATTGCTAAAGTGCCCGTAAAGTGCGACGTTAGCTTTCCTTTTGGGAAACCACGACCTTTGCTTTGCGGACTGAACTCCCCCCCCCCCCCCCCCCCACAGCTTTTTTGGGGGGGCAGGCAGAAATTTAAGGGGGGCGGCTGCCCACCCTTGCCCCCCTGTAGAGCCGCCCCTGCCGCATCCAATAGCGTCCCACCGTTTCCGTGACGTCGCGGCCAACGCGCGAGGAGGGTCTTGCCTTTCTGTACATATTTGCTTTATCTTTCGACTTTGACTTAGCATTGTGGAAGCCACGAGAGGGAGATTAGAGTTCCCCCCACCGACGGAAACAAATACGACTTTCGGGGATTAGCTTCCCCCCCGATGGATACAAAGGCTGCTTTCAGGGGCCCGGTTCCTTCTCCGATGAAGCGGAACAAGGAGCGTTTCCAGTGAACTCTTCTTTCAACTGCCGAGAGATTTTAAACGGGCGCATCACACTTGTGGGAGGAGCTTCGCCTACCTTCTTGACTTGTAACCGACTATAGTGTGCTGGCTTCACTGAGCGACATAAATTATTTCTGGTAATACAAGGAAGCTAATGTTTTATGAGCGCAGGTTACCCCTTCAACCTGAAAACAAGAACGGTGTTTAGCGTATTTTTTACGGAAGGATACGCGTTTTAATTCTGGAGCGAAACCGAAACTTACCTCTATTTTGGATTTAATTTCTCGATATAGGCCTTAATTTCGAATTATTTTACGACTCAAGATGTGTCTCACATCGTAATTATTTACTTAGAAAAGTTGTTCGCGGAAACTTTATTTTGTGACATATTGTTCGATCCAGAGTGATATTTGTAGTTGCTGAAAAAATCTGTGCTGATATCTGCGCGTTCTCGCAGCCTTTCTCTCGCTCAGATAATTGTCATGGGAAATAATGACAATTATTCCAGCACAAGAATAAGAAAATAATTATAATTTTCATAATATGTCCACGAAACGTATAAACTAATAAACGCTGCTCCCACTGCAACAACCCAAAGACGGAATCCGAGTCAGACAGCTGAAGTGTGTGTGTGTGTGCTTATAGCACCGCGTGACGTGTAGGACTTCATATTACATCCATTGTTTGACTCTCTGTCTATCTCGATAACTATGTCAGAGTTTTTCATATTTTAAAAAGAAAACAGAATTATACCTTTCTGGAAAGACTATTATTGTTAAATAGCGCATTCTCGCGATCTTGGCGTTAATTGGAGGCATACTTTGCCGCGATTTGTATTAATAATAATAATATTAAAAGTCACATATTTGAATAAGTAATTCTTCAAGTTCTAATATAATTTGTTGCTTATGATCTAATTTTAAACGCGCGAAGAAATATGACAATAAAAACTGTGCTAATTATCATCACTGGTTTCAGTTGCTGCATTTTAATTACCAATAAAAAATAGTCTAAAATCAATGAAAATATTTTAGCAAATGTGAGAAATCCATGTAAAATTACATTAATTGTGAATAAAGTATATTGTGCTCAAAGTCGCGACTTTTGACAACCGGCGAAACGCCCAAAGTCGCCGCCAATAACCTTCCAAACCAAATGCCCAAAAATAAAAATAAAAACAAATAAAAAAAGAAAAAAGCTTTTTTTTTAATTATTAGTTTTTTCATAACATTTATTTACTTTTGTATTTGCTCGCCGTTGTTTTGCCAATCTCAACCTTTCCAGTTCGAAGGAACGCCTACCTGCTTGCACGTCTGGTCACTGCAGCACGTTTCGTTGGCGTTGGAAGACGGTGGTTTTAATATTGCGTATACGAGCGAACTCAAGCCCTGTGTGTTTGCGTTAGCTTTACGTGTTCCACACTGCGCGTGCGCGGAGCCCGAAATTCCGGTCTTGGATGGCGCATGGCGATGGGGCGCACGCACAACGTGGGGCACGGAACTCTAACGCAAACGCATACCGCTTGCGTTTGCTTCTATGCGCAATACTAAAACTCTCCAGTAAGGTACAATCCCATACCAGCTGCAGCACTACGTTGGGACAGTGAAGAGTCTTGTTTACATTCGGAAACGACATTTCGCGAGCCATGGTCGCGAGCATTTCCGCCATGCCCGCTGAGCAGGAGAGTCGGGGGACCCTCACTAGAGCGCTTCTCGTTTCCGCCGCGGGAGGGCGAGCGTCGAGCTGGAGACGCGAGGCAATACGCAATAATGTGGCGTGCGCTAAACACACCTGCTCGGACTAGGGTGCCTTCATGCGCGCTTTGCTTAGGGTGGTGGCATCTCGCCATTTTGTCACACACGTTTATTTTTATTTTTTGTTGAGAACCGCGTGAAAGAGCGTGTTCCTGCACGCGCTTGTGGCGCTGACTGTGCTATGGCGACATTTTGTTTTCGTCGATTTCTTTGTATTTTGCCCGTGAGCGCGTGCTGTCGGCATCTGGTACTACAAAGGGTGGCATCACCCTAAACAGAAGGACATTGAGGCACCCTAGCTCGGACCGAATTTAGTTGTGCGTTACGTTTACGAGTGAACAACCCACATGACCTTGGTTAAATTCGCCTGAGCCGTAGAACTCCGCGTGCTTATAAACATGCTCCTCACAAAAAAAAGAAAAAAAATTAAAATATTA
Organism: Ixodes scapularis; assembly: GCF_016920785.2. Taxonomy (NCBI): domain Eukaryota; kingdom Metazoa; phylum Arthropoda; class Arachnida; order Ixodida; family Ixodidae; genus Ixodes; species Ixodes scapularis. The sequence goes on along the minus strand of NW_024610112.1, from coordinate 53,965 downwards.
CCGTGGGAAATCATTTCATTTCAAATTAAACCAAGCCGCAGCTGCCTTGTCAAGCGAGCTTTTCTGCAGGGTACAGAGGCAACGAGTACGAGTGCGTAGCCAAATTCGATCACCGAGTTCCCGTTTATGTACATGTTGTATTTTTTTTTTTTTTTTTGCTTCACCACTTCTTTTTGTAATGCTTCGGCCTTGTGAGTATATAAATGAAATGAAATTGTCCCGTGGACACGGCACCTTTCATCAATGCTGTCGCGGAATGAAACCCATGACCTACTGATGTCCAGTGCATAGCGACCACTTTGGCGATTCCTTGAAGTTCGTCCGTCGGCGATGAACTGCGCGATTTAGTTTAGCGTTGAGCAGATCGCAGCGTTGACGCACATCGCGAGCGGTGAACATATTCGCTGTGCACTCCTTCAGCTGCACGGCGATCTGATTCGACCGCGGTAGGTCCCGGAATGAATTGCCGTGCTGGACACCACACAATTTCACGTAACCCTGTACTTCCTGAATACCCTGTCGCCCTTGCTGCGCCAGTCGAGGTAACTGGCATCTTGAAACTGCTGCTCTCGTTGGGTCCGAGATCTCTCGAGAACTTCCCTCAAAGCCCGCTAGCCCCCAACGCAAGATCCCCAGCATTGAGTGCGTACGCAATACGCTAGATCTTCTATGGGACCGTTCGGCTGGGCCAGGGGGCGCACTGGAGCGATACCAGTGGCGCCGCGCAGTGGCCCAATTTCGCCCTACTTAGCCGTTCGCTCGTCCCACCGCGCTGCCAGTTGCAATGGCGAGCACCGCGTTAAAGCTTTCTGTCCTTTAAAAAAACTGTAATCATTTTCTATAGAGACGAACCCCCGCAAAGACATGTTGCCTGTGTGTCAGGTCTCCGGGGTGGAGCAAATAATCCAGGCATAGGAATATTTGTCGTTTGCGAAGTGTGCCTCGCAAGTGCAAGACAGCGTCGACTGTAACATCCGCCTCGAGATAAATGCTCTTTTACTTTATGGCTACGCTAGCTCTTCGAGATCAGGGATATTCAGACAAAGATGAGGATGCAATATTGTTTAAATGGTCTTTTCGCGCACAGCTGCGCTGTCGCATACACACTTTGAACTCAGGTCAGTTCTCGGAGTTACCGGCTGATGGAAGCCTGCCGCGCCTATTCTAATTCATCCGAATGAAGTTAATGACGAGGCAAGTACAGCCTGATCGCAACACTGGGTCAAGTTCTAATAAAAAACCGAAACGGTACGTCAATAAGGCCTCAGCTTTTATTTTGAGCTGGTCCAACAAAAATCATATATATTACTATACGCCACAACAACTTACTGTGTTCGCGCGCATATGTCGCTGCTGTCAAAGCGGTAGAATCGCAGTTCATGTACGCGCGTCAGTAACCAAGTTTTATTTTTATTAGTAGAGAAAGGGATCTCCAATCGACTTGCATTTGCGTTGTAAAGCGTCCCCTTGTTTTAACTTATTTTTATGTGACCGCAGAATGATAATTTTGAACACTGTTGGGGTTCACAACAAATAAAAATGTTGCGTCACTATTTGTTTTGTTTGCTGCTTAGGTACAATTAAACTTGATTTATCTTGAGTCTGTGTGCCAGGAGAGGATCGTTAATATTCCTTCACTCTCTTTGCAAGAAGAGATTACTTAATTTTAAATTTCAGTCATGAATGCTTAGTTAGTGGCCTTTGTGACGTGCCCTGTCCTCGTCCTCTTTTTCTTTCTTTCAATTTATACATCTAACATTGCCAACACACTCTTATTGGTTGACCGAGGAATGTCCGGGTTTGATGTTTTAGAGTTCCTTGGAAAGTAATTACGCTTGTTGTAGGTTAACTATATCATTTTAATAATATAAAGAAAGAACTAGAGTGCGGCCGTCAGTGTAAATCGCAACTATCCGCTCAAGTCAGTGCTCAATACGGGCTATGATTTTCTGCCTCATTGGCCCTCATGTCTTTCGCTGCTTACTCGCCTTCTCTTGAAAGCATCACAGATTAAAATTGATAGAAATCACTGTGAGAGCGCAGGCGAGCTGGTGTGTATATCAACAATTTGGATGAATTGCCCGAGACTGGGGCGAAAAAACTAAAGATATCAATCGTGCATGAGAAATACCTCTTTCTGCCCACGGTTGATGCTCCCAGTTTTCTAGACCCAGTCTCCGCTAATTCATCAAAATGAAAAATCGGCAATTAAGCAAGGTGAGCTGGGTTCTCAAATTTAAACTTGTTTAAAAAATAGTAACTGCGTAATCGGGTTTATTTTGTCGACACCCACGGGGAACTATCCTATCTATTACATTAGGAACATCTAACATCGCCAACACGCTCAAATTGGTCGACCCAGGGAAGTTCTAATGTCTAATTTTGTGACGCCCTTAGGCAGTAATTATGCCTGTTGTGGGCTAACTACATCATTTTAACATTATATAGAAAAACTAGAATACAGCCGTCAATTTCTTTTCAATTGTGCGTTTAAGTCAGTACGTAATACACTCTAAGAAAAAATGAAGGAAAAAAGTAGCAACGGCTCGTTTTCCTCCCTTCTACTGACGCGTCCCGAAGCGGACACGAGAAACAGGGAGGAACGAAACGTTTTTCTCCTTCTCCAGGCAGACGGGAGAAAGCTTTCGCCCTCCCGACTCATCTCCTTTCGGTTTCGTTTTTCGAGCAGGTCGCTCACGTTGTTTAGTAAATAGTTGTTGAGTTGATTGAGCTTCAGCGGCAGCAAAGGCCGCCTGTAATTCCGTCTTCTAGTCTAAACGTGCAGAACATTTCGGTTGCATTGACGTTTTTATCACTAATTTTATCAAACGAGCAAACGAAGCCGCTAGAAACAGCGAAGTTCCGGAGCAGTGCCAGCAGCGCCACGTACACTGGGAAATGGCCGTCTCCGGATTGCGGGACTCGCGCGGCACGGAACTACAATCACTACAGTAGCGAAACCATGCGGAACTGTGCCGACGTTTTCGACGTTATGGAAACCGCAGGAACTGCGTCCAAGACAGGCAGGTTTTGCTGCCGGCTGCCTGGGTGCCTTCCGTCCTGAGTTTGGTTATGTTTTCCGATGCCGAGTGCAACCGGCGTTCAACGTGGTTCTGTATTTGTACGTGTCAGCAACATAGCTGCAACATCGTGATGGCACTGTTGTGGGTTGTGAACAGAAGACTGGGATTATCGCCGATGTGACCGTGTGTTCGCGTATCAGTGCTGTAAAAAGATGAGATCGTAAACTGTCGGGCATTGATGCCGTTGGTCGGGCCGTGATCGGAGGGAACTTGGTGTCGCAGGTTGACAATCCGCTTTATATTACAAAGTTTTATACCACTTGAGGGATCACGTGCAATCGATCAACGTGCGGATAGTCATGTTGGAACGCTGGTCTGAACAGTAGAAGCTCCTATCGCTATCGTACAGTGGCCAACGTGACTGTCGGAATTGTCTTGTCCCCGAGAGCGATTGAGCTCTGGGGCAAGGACTGAACAGTACGAAATCGTGACGGAAAGTACGTATATTTACAGTATGGAATTTCGGCATTAAAAAACAATAGTATGTAAAATCGAAAAAAAAAGCTACCCTTTATTTTGCTGTTTAAATATACTACGGTTCCTGGAGAAACTGTTTTACAAGTGGCGCGCTGGGATGAGCGCTAGAAGTTTTCGGGCTCGCCACGGCGTAGCTCCGTACACTTAACACCTGCCGCAAGTCGCGGCTTTGACTGCATTCAAGTTGATCGAAAAGCGATTTGTCAGCCCGTGAAGCATCACTTCCAGCTGAGTGAATATCCGCTCTACGGAGATTAATTCAAAACGACAATTGCAGCTTTGCGCGAACAGCACAAATAGAAAAACCAATAGAAATACAGGCTACGACGTGCCGTGTGGGGTTCGAACCGCATTGGAGCGGCTTGATTTATTGGATTTCAAATAAAGGCATGACCGAGCGTTTAATTTTTAATAAGAGATTAATTCCCTGAGCCATTCAAAATATTCTCAGAGGTATGACATTGCTGGGAAAAAATCAACATGCTGGGAATATTGTTTATTGCTTACGGAGTCACCGAAAAGTTCCGTACGTTCAAAACGACCAGTATAAAAGACGGAAACGCAGAGCAAGGGTGTAGTGTTGTATTGATATTTGTGTGTGCCGTGTATGTGCTCAATGTATCTTCACTTGATGTTAGTAATAAGTGTAATGTGTGTATAGTAGAGGATCCCCAAGCGCAGTAGTGGCCTGAGAAAAGACAAATATTTTTTGTAGAACATGAATTGGGCGGTACCTAGCGCCACCTAGCCTAGCTACTTGGTCTGCTTGACCCCGCCATCTGGTGGCTAGCGAATTAACCTTTCACGCTACGCGATAAACAGCGGCTTCGAGTCAGTTCTTTCGAGAGCGGCTCTTGGTTTCGCGGATTGAGTTTGCCCTTGTACGTGATGTGCGGTTGACGAAGGAATTGTGACTCGAGGAACACCAAAGCTAAGACGCAAAGTGCGCGAAGTAACTGGGTATCGGTTGTCTCCGTTTAACATCGCAGTGCTGTCGACGAGAAGTCTGAGTAACTGCTTTCGAAACGCAAGTTTCTGTACCTGTGGGGGGAATCCTGCTTCGGAAATAAACACAGTTTGCGGAAAGCTCGTGTTACGCTTTTATTTGCTGCTGCTCTCGTCTTGTACAAGAGACGTAGCGTCCTCGTCAAGCCTTATTGGGCTCGATTTGCTCGATTCGGGGCCGCAATATTGAGAAGCAAGCGACGGAGGAACTTTGCTCCCCTGCTTCAGGGACGAAAGTTTCTCTCTTTCTATAGGAACATAGGTTACAAGACCGTTCCTCCCCTAAGGGAGGACTGTCCATACCCTTTTTTCTAAGAATGTAGGGGCTACGATTATCTGCCTAATTTTCCCCAAGTCTGTTGCCGCTGGGAACAAAATGGGCGGGTAAGCAAAGTGAGCTTGGTTCTCAAATTCAGTCTTTTATAAAATAAAATGGTAACTGCATATTCAAGTTTCGTTTGTAGACAGCCATGGGGAACCATCGTAGCTATTACATTAGGAACTTATTGTAGAACGTCAGTGTCGGAATGCGGGCCCTACGGGCGCCAGCTCATACCACCCCCAAGCAACGCAAAACTCTTGCATGCTCTCGCGTATGACCTACGAAAAGTCCCTATTAATGTGACAAGCAAGCGTAGCTGCATTACTGAATCATGCAACAAGATAGAGAAACAATAATTAAACCTGTCCTCCGCACAGCGGGTGATTCGTGCTTCTGGCCATCTTTTTTTAATCACCTCCCAGGAACCAAACAAAACTTTTCGGGAGGCGGATACCTTTTTCTTTAATACGATGCTGCGACATTTGGGTACCTTTTGCATTCAGTACATTATTTTACGAAGCGCGAGGCCAGCCCGGCAAGCGCACCAGCCTCCCGCGTCGTCTGCTGCTCGTACTTCAAACAAGTATCGGCGCGCCTCGCCAGGGGGAAGAGTGGCGCTGCGCATGCGCTGCGAAACTTCAGCCGCACAGCCCTATGGCGTTCTGCGGATCAGCGCTCACGACCCGCAATTTCCTTGCGTACGCAAAGCTGTAGAGTACAGACCAGTAAAACTCTGTAATATCACTGGCCGTGAACTGCCAGCGTGTTGCCATCGCTACGCGTTCGCGGCCTTTCCTTTAATTTAAAGAGCACCCGCCTTCTGACGCTGCGAACATGTTGCGCCTACACTCAATACCACCTAGAAGACAAGGCCTGCGCATGACGTTTCGCTAGTAGCCCTAGCTAGTAGATCCCCGACCCGCCCCAAGCGACAAACACCCCGAAGCCTAACGAGAGTATATATATGGGCCGCTTCAGAACTACGGCTGCGTTCCAAATCTTACCCAAACGGATCCGAGTTACTCCGACGGGTCGTGTCACGTGGCAAGACAGATATTGAAAAACGCTGGACGCGGGTAGGTTTTAGAACGCCAAGGTATAAACACTTTATCCTGGAGTAAGATCGAGTAAATTCTGGAACACGGCCAACTACGTCGCATTCACTTGCGGCCATAGCTGCGTGCGCGTCTGCTGAGCGCGAGCTGATAGCGAGCTTGCAGGTCATTTGTAACGTGCATGCGAACACTCCCTCGGCCAGAAGCGCCGGCTAGCACGCGCTCCTGGCTTTGGGACGAGCATTTCTCGAGCGTGCGCTCGTTCTGCCGAAGAACGCTTCAAAGCAGCCACCTCGAGCTCTCGTGCTTCTGGCATTGGCTGCGTTCTTTGCTTAGGAATGAACGGAGTATGAACAGCGCCCTCAAAAATGGCGTCCAGTGCCAGCGTCCAGTGCCCAGCGGAGGGCTTTGCGGCCCTTCGCACAGCAGTAAGGCACTTTCACTCATGCATTTGACGCTCCACGTGAACGTCTAACTTCATCGTATGCTATAGCAAAAGACACTCGACATGAGCATCTGTTTCATTATCTGCTACACAAACCACTGAAGCAGTCAATGGAGCAGACGATGTTGCAGACGATGTAGCAGACGATGTAGCAGACGATGTTGCTCATCCGGGCTAGCTAGGGGGCGCTGAGGGGATCTACTAGTGATGACGTTTAGAGGAGGAAACGCGCAGGCCTTGTGTTCTAGGTGGTATTGCTACACTACGATGAAACTCGAGATGAGAAATTAAGGAGCTGTGCAACAATTTTTGTACTGTGCACAAATACCGCTTAAAACGGATCCCTAACGTTAATGACCTATGAAACACGCGTTCGTTTTTCACCCCACGCAATAGAAGTCCCAGAAAAAAATTTAAGAAAAATGAGCAGCGTTCACCCCCTCAACTCGCAGCCAGAACAAGCGGCCACGTGATCTGGAGCCGATTATATGCCGCCAGTGTTGATCATAGCCACGCGCTGGGGTTGGCAAAGCGCAGGACACGCGCTGAGTTCCAGACATTGTTATGGCTCGGCTGTTGTCGTCGTTGCAGCGATTGGACACGGGTCACAACCCGAATGCTTCTCGAGCTAGCAATTGTCACGAGCCCAAGTCGAGTGCCCACGCAATGCTCGGGTCCAATCTATGAACCGCATTCAAATATCGTCACTTGGGTGTACTGCGATCCCCGAGTTACGTCATCAAATTTTGCAAAGGAGAGATTTAATGAAAATGATCGCATTTGTCCTTGAAATTACACCGCAACAAAGGAGTTTCTTTGCCAATGGCGTTGTGTGTGAGTATCCTTGAGTCCCAGGTGTGCCAGTAAGCTCGTGTAGAGAGAAAAACATTCCAATTGAATATCGTTGCACAGCTCCTTTAAAACAAAACGGTCAAGGCAAACGCAGCTGGGGGTTTATTCACCACAAAGTGTGAGTGGATACATATTAAAAGGTTAAAATGCGCGAACAAACAGGACGAAAAAGGACCACGGACAGGCGCCAACTTCCAACCGATTTATTGAAATACCAATCATCGTCAAACTCCATCTCAATCACCTAAACACATGCAACTGATAAAAAATTCTTATCGCTCATTACATACATGCTTCAAAAAACGCAATTGCTTTGGTTAACAGACAACGAGATGGCATGCTTAGGCATCTGTCAGCCGCTTTGTGTATACAGGTACTCAAATACAAATACACAAATCTGTATACACAAAGCGGCTGACAGATGCGTACGCATGCCATCCCTTTATCTGTTAACCAAAGAAATTGCGTTTCTTGAAGTATGTATGTAATGAGCGATAAGAATTTTTTATCAGTTGCATGTGTTTAGGCGATTGGGATCGAGTTTGACGTTGATTCATATTTCAATAAATCAGTTGGAAGGTGGCGCCTGTCCAAGTCCTACGTGTGCCTTTTTTCATCCTGTTTGTTCGCGCCTTTTAATTTTTTAATAGAAAGGAACCAACTAGCCCCAACCAAAGTTTTATTGTGGATACACATTCCGGCAAAAGGTAAAAAGAAAAAAACACGTCCTAAAGCTCAGAGCGTTTTCAGGCGGTATTCCGGCTGGTTAATCCTCTCTTAGGTTCACCACACCACCTAGAAACGGAAAGTGGGCACGCAAATGCCCAAAAAGGAAACATCCCCAACAGTACAAGAGCTATTCCTACTTTTGACTGAACCCCCGTAATTTTCTTACTTCTTACTACAACCCGCTTAACATCAAACCGGATGTCAGGGCAATGAAGAGAAATAAATAAACTTAATATAAACTATACCAACGAGTATGTCTCCCGTAAGGCGGGACATACACATAAATAGCACGGTTCAATATGTTTGGTAAGGCACTTTCGCCACGCAAATGACTCATTAGACAGATTGAGGGACATGTAATTGTAATTCGTAATTTATTTGCACAAGAAGTATGATGTATATCCGACGACGTGCGAGGCTAGACAGAAAGGTAACAGCCCTTACGCTTGTGCGCCTGCTATCCGGTCGCCGCATACACCGTGGATGAGGGGAAAGGAAAAGGGGAAAAACAATCTGGGTAAGTATAAATAGTCAAAACAACAACAGTGGTCAGTGGTTATGGTGCCGCAGCTCATGAGGTGTCCGACGCCACTTGATAAGAGAAGAGCCTGCACAGTTCTCGGGACTCATCGTTTGATGCCGGTAGAGGGTTTCGAGCGTTTAGTGGGATAGTTAGAAAGTCTCTGATGGCGGCGGGGATGAAAGATTCGCTATGGCGAGTGGTACGGCCGCGGAGCGGCTCGGGCTGACCTGCCCTTTTGCTGACAAGCACCACTGACGCGAGGTGCGACCCCGCAAGCGACCTGTCGAGCAGCCGACAGACCGCACGTACACGTGATGTCCGCCTCCTCCGTCCGAGTGGTCGCCACTCGAGTGCCCCAAGGCGTGCGTTGTAGGAGACTTTCGCTGCACCGGATGACCGGCTCCAGATGGTTCGGGTCGCCCGACGCTGGACGCTCTCGAGCCGTTCACGAAGGTGCTGCTGAGCGTCGAAGGGGAACGGAAGGACAAGTCCATGACCGCGCTCCAGACGGACTAATCTGGTTATTGTTAGCGGTCGCGAAGGATGCGAAAAACGCTTTTCCAACTTCTTCTTGTTTAGCTTTCCTCCTCAACTCGTAAATGGCGCATTCTTTCAAAGAGTTCAAGAAGACGGAAAGGGGGGAGTCCCCTCTTGCTCGTAATCTCGTTTCTACGGACACAGCCATTGTCCCCCTAGAAGATTAGCCCGTGGCTCGAAATTCAGACAAAAGTTGCTTTCCCCATCTCGTTCAACCCGAAGCTGATAGTGCTGTTGAAGCTACGTGCTCGTTGGACCAGCCACACTTTTGTCACGCGATCACGCTCTCTCGCGCATACCCACGCGCAGAGAATGAGGTCAGGTGATGAAAGGGAGGCGGCTGATTGGTACGGCAAGCGCGTAGCTTCTAGCACAATGTCAGCTTAGGGGTGAAGGGATTAAGTGAGGTCCGGTGCCGTGTGACCTGCGTTTGGGCCCGGCGATGTATCACTGTGAAAAGGCAGAGAGCTTACGAAGGGAAGGAGGTACGAAATAGTCCGTTATTCGCGACTCCAGCAAAACGGACGCCGCCAAGCGGAAAAACCGGGAACCAGCCGGTCCAGGTCGCTCCGCGCCCCTCCGCGTCTCTGGTGGCTTTCGCGGAGACGTGCTGTCGGCGCGGTGGCGAGCGATGTAATTTTACGAAGGTCCGAATATTTCTTAAGTTTGCCTGAGTGATCATTAGTGTGGTGAAGCCTGAGTACATTGTTTTCTTCTATTACGTGTTTGAAAGCCCGTTTACTCCACAGCACACGGTCGCGTGCTTTCGATTTCTTGGATGGGGAGGAATCACGGAAAAACTTTTTGATTTCTTGTCTGTCTCGAATCACATTCAAAGTGACCACTGCTTGGTAACTGATACTGGAGGGAACATCAATGTTGCAGTCAAGTGAATGGGAAGGTTCGATAGCTGCTTTTCTTGAGTTTGGTTGTGTTCGGTTAGCTTCAAGTTTGAGCCACCCACGCCGGTCGGTGCGTTGGCTATTCATCTTGGCTGCTTTTCGCCGAAAAAGCCTCTGGACCACACTGAAGGAGTTGGGCTTATTTCGCAATTACTTGATTCAGGAAAACTTGCTCATTGCAAATGATGAATGAGGGAAATTATCTGTTTTCAAAAGGTGGGAGACAGTCTCGCAACGTTACATGCTGTCACGGCATTTTGACCTATCGCGCCTCCAATATTTATATTACGAGGACGTCGAAGCCAGCAGCAATATACGTCTACATTGGTCAGGTTGACCGGCCAGAAAAAAATACTAATTTTCTCCACTCAATGCAAAGAGGTTCTGCGCGGATCTTCAATGAAGACTCTCTTCAGTTTGTCCCCGTGCTGCCGGCTATAGAACCATTTGGCTAAGTTTAAGTAGTATGTCTCCGTCTGTCAAATATACTTTTATTCAGCAGCTCACCTAATAGCTCGTCAACTAAGCTCATATTTCAACCCGAAGGATATACTACTATCGCTTTAGTGGGACCCCCCCCCCCCCTCCCCCATAGTACGTAATATAGTACATAACCCGCTCGTCAAAATGACTTCTCGATTGCTGCTAAAACCTGAATTGAAATATAAGTATCAGAGGCTTAGTGGGGCGCCGGCGGGTTAACATGCTCCTTGGCTCAAGAAGCGCTTGCTTAATTTTCGTAATTTTCCTGCAGCCTGTGTTGTTGGCCGAGCAGACGACTGGAGCTGTTCCGTAAACGCGGATACGCACAAAAGCTCAATTTCGCGGACAGATAAGTCGCATGGTCGAGGCATGCGAGTTAGCTGAAAATTTACTCTCTGTGGAACAATTCTATAGTCATCGCCTCTTTCCTTAGATGATCAAAACTGATTAGTATATTACCGTCTCTACGGAGCCCATAATTTCGGTTTTGAACGAAATCTCCGAAACGAAAGTTTGACACGAAAAGAACAACAACAAAAAAAAAAATCAACACCGGCAAAACAAAACTACGCTTTGCAAGTTTATCTGCACCGGCTACACTTAACCCTATCAATTCAAATACCTATAAAATTGGGCATTAAACAAAAGAACGCGCCACCTGTTCAGGCGGCCCGGCCGACCTGGTCTCAGCCGCCATGTTTGTTTGGTGGGGGCGCCCCCTATAGGTCGCTGGAGTCGCGAATATTTTCAAATTTTCGTACCAAAAATCAGACTTTTGACTTTCCACCTTTCTTCTTTATTTTGGCCCACTGAACGATGTGCTATTAGTAAAATCCCAATATATATTGATTTATTCTAGCCCAAGATTTGTTTCATGGAGCCTTTGACGAAGAAGCACTAACCGCTCCCTCAAAATGTAAAAAAAATTATATATATATAGACCTTTTCTGCAAGTGCGCCGCCATCTTGAATTGACATCACTTCCAGTATGGGCGAAAACATTGTTTTGCCGTCGCCACGCCAATAGAAGGCATTTAGGATATAAGCGTAACCGTCACCCATTCTCGTTTTGCCTCCCCTTTATTGTTTTACTATTTGCAGGTTGAAACGTTGGATTATTTTTTCGTCGCCCATACCGGATACGCCTATGGGGTGGCTGGAGACGAGAGTACACAGAAAAAGTCTATATATTCTGGTAGCAAAACTGGAATTCTGTGCGATTTTGCGCAACGGTGAAATAACTTCCACTTGGAAAGGGATACAATTTATAAACGGCGATAAAGGATTCGCTCGGCTTATGGAAAGCATGCAAGAAAAGTTTAACTTATGCTTAGCGCCCACTCAGAGCTCGTCAAAATAGCTGTCTGTCATTCGTAGGCAATGCACTAAAACAAACTTGTATTTATTGTATCTGAGGTGTACATAGCAATCAAATGAGCGATTATAATGTCAGCTGGCTACAGTTTGAAGTCCAATTACAAAAGCCCCCAAAGTGTTTCAAAGTTAAAAAGTGCGCTTCCGTGCTTCTCTGGTTCCTCATTTAAATAAAAAATAAAAATAAACTTTTTGCTGCAACGTCTTTTTTTTTTTAGTGCTGCTTTTAAAACGGTCTTCCGGATGAGATAGATAACACCGTTTCACTTAGGACATAAACAGGGACGTAACAAAAAATGTAAGGTTCCGTCACTGGGCTGCGTTCCGGAGTTGTTTATGCCCGTGCCCCATTAGAGCGACAGACAGAAACAAAAGACAGCGACAAGCCTCGAACCCACGCAGCATGCTCGCGATGGTACCTATGGCAGGCGTTTAGTCGCTCGGTGCTCGTGAAGTAAGCACGAGCGATTGCAAGCCTGCCAAAGATACCCTCGCGTGCATGATGCTCGTGTTTCAGTATAGCATCCTTTCGTCTACAAAGCCTCTCGAATAGCGAAAGACTCTGGTTTGAGGCTTGTCGTTGTGGTTTGCTTCTGTCTGTCGCTCTAGTGGGACACGAGGATTGCAGGATTAGGTGTGGTTCCAACATGCTCATGTGCTATGACCGCTTCACGAAACAAAAACGGGAATGTTAAAATTAGACCCTTAGTTCCGAACTTGCAGGTCGAGGTAATTTACATTGCCCTCTTTGGGGAAAAAAAAGAAAAGCTTCAGCTTTTCGCGAGGCTTTTTTTTTTTTTTTCGATGTGCTTTTACTTTTATTGATTTCCAGATTTAGAGGGGCCATGAAATTAAATAAAAATTTGGTTTAAGGCTAGTTGGTTAAAATCAATTAAAATATTAGAAGTTGTGACTAAGGTGGTTTTACGAGATTCCTTTTAGTTGCGGACAAGTTTACATCGCTCAGACCGGCCGATGCCTTAAAGGACCCATGAAACGAATTTTGGGCTGGAGTAAATCGATTTATATTGGGATTTTACTAATAGCACATCGTTCAGTGGGCCAAAAGAACAAAGGTAGAAAGTCAGAAACCTGACTTTCGCAACAAAAGTTTGCAAAACATAGCGGACTATTTCGTACCTCCTTCCCTTCGTAAACTCTCTGCCTTTTCACTGTGATACATCCGCGGACCCCGCAGCGCGTCACCGGGCTACTAGCCACCATAACCGGGCCCCCGCAGCGCGTCACCAGGGCCCAAGCGCACGTCACACGACACCGGACCTCACTTAATCCCTTTACCCCTAAGCTGACATTGCGGTGGAAGCTACGCGCTTGCCGGACCAATCAGCCGCCTCCCTTTCATCACCTGACCTCATTCTCTGCGGGTCGGTATACGCGAGAGAGCGTGATCACGTGGAAAATGTGTGGCTGGCCCAACGAGCACGTAGCGTCCACAGCACTGTCAGCTTCGGGGTGAACGGGGTGGGGAAAGCAACTAGTCGGAATTTTGAGCGACGGGCTAATCTTCTAGGGGGACAATGGCTGTGTCCGGGCTACACTAGGGTGCCTACATGTTTCCGCTCCGCTTTAGGGTGGCGCCAACTTCTTGTTACCCTTTCCCAGATCCTCTCCCACCGCCATTTTGACCCACTTCTTATTTGGGTAAACGTACACAACGTTGAGTTTTCGTAGTTTCGACACACCGGCAGCACTGTGAGGCCACTTCCGTTTCCGTTCATAAGAGGAGTCGAACGAGTCGGAGGCTCAGCGAGATGGCGGTCGTCGTGGCTGTCGCTCTCTTCATTCGGGTGTTTCATACTTTGAAGTTGCGAGCAGGAAGTATGCGTTGCGTTTATCGAAACGTGAGTCCCCTCGACAAAATGGAACGCAACAGACCGGCATCGCACGCCGAAACCTCGCCGTCGGAACGAGAGCGGTGGGCGCTCCCTAGCCCTAACGAGGATTAGCGGAGTAGCGCGAGCGCACGTCTGGCGAGTGTGACAAAATGGTCGACGAAACAGCGGAGGCTGCCATGGTAACGAGGTAGGCAACACTGGTTTGTCGGCAACAGGTATCACAAACGTTGTCGCCACCCTAAACAGCGGAGCGGCGGGAACATGTAGGCACCCTAGGCTACACAAGGGAGATTCCGAGCAAGAGAGGACTCCCTTCTTTCCGACTTCTTGAACTGTTTGGTACAATGCGCGATTTATGAGTTGAGGAGGAAAGCTAAACAGAAAAAAGTAAAAAAACGTTTCATGACTCCTTTAATAAGAGAGCGCGGGAACACAAGCTAGTCGGACGCAATGATTCGGGTGACTATTTCGCGGAGCACTGCGAACGATGCGGGTGTGTAAATTTGTAAGAGCACACAAGGTTTATTAAGAGAGGGAAGAAGGAGATGGAAAAGAGATAAATCGAAGCTTTCGGTACGCACAAAGCGGCTGACAAATGCGTAAGCAGCCATTCCTTTATCTGCTATAAACAAAGAAATTTGTTTCTTGAGGGCTGCGTGTGATGAGCGATAGGAATCTTTATCTCTTGCATGTGTTTAGGCGATGGGGATCGACAGTTTGACAATGTTTCGTGTTTTATTAAATCAGTTGGAAGTTAACGCTTGCCCGCGTCGTACGTGGTTCTTTTTTCGTCCTGTTCTGTTCGCGCCTTTTATAATTTTATTCGACATGAAGTGAATTATGGGCTGGGACAGATGATTTTACCATTAGGGGTTTACTATTCGCATATCGTTTAGTGGGCCAAAATAAAGAGGGCAGAAAGTCAAAAGCCAGCTTTTCGGTTACGAACATTTGGAGATATAGGGGACTAGTTTGTACCTTATTTCCCTTGAAAGCTCTCCGCCTTTTCACTGTGATAGATCGGCTGTACTCAGAGCATGTCAGTGTTACCCAAACCATGTTAACGGTACCCACAGCACGTCAGCCGACCTGAACTCACGCGTTGCACACGAGAACTGCTTCACTCGGATGTATGCGCTCGTCAACAAATATTTGGATTCGCGTTCGTGGTCAATGAGTGCCCTGACAGAACTTATAATCACTTGCGAATGACAAGTTATATGTTGTGTTCAAAAAGCACGATGAAAGCTTCGAGTCATCACACCGGTGCAAAAGCATGTCACGACCACGTGATTTCTTAATCCGCGTTTGAGTTGAGGATTAAAGCTAAGGAGGAATGAAAAACAATTTCATGACTCCTTTAAGCGTAATACAATATGAATATAAATGCAAAGGGGGGGGGGGTGTATTACGTGAGTGGGATGCTCTGCTAATCTATGAGGATGTCACTTTCAGCTGAGCCATTGGATGGTTATTTTTTGTCTCAGCGGCATGGTAGCGTGATAGTGCTCATAACGGCGCGGAGGGTGCTATCGCACCACTACCCGAATTAGAGAACGACAAGCAACAGTTACAGTACGTGAATAATAGGCAGTTTCATGATACTCCTAAAACATATGGTTTCTGAATAATTCTTTTTAAAATAAATGCCAATAAAACGGCGGTCGTCGCACGGAGCTTCGCATCGGAGCGCTGCTGGAGGGGCCGGAGAACTCCTGAACAACGCGGCGGTGGCGCCCTCTAGTTGCATCCACAGAAAGAGTAACATCTTTGGCGGGCATCGGGACTCTGGTTACCATGAACTTTAAGAAAACTAGTTCTTTGCATGAAAACAAACGGAAATAAACTTTTTTTTTGTAGGAACGTTTATTGGAGATTGGTACAAAATAGCAGACACGGGATGGTTCTTGAAAAAATAGTTTACAAGGGTTCGCGGCATAATTACTATTGTTTTTATACAACTACGACTCACCGGAAATTTGAGGTAGCGCGTCCGAAGCTGGGTACGTGCTGACTTCTGTGTGTATTCACGGTGCCTCTGCATGGGAGACGGGGGTGGCTACCCTGACGTCCTTTTACCTGGTCTGTTTCGGCTACGATATAGCCGATGAAAGCCAAAATAGATGAGTAATAGTTGACACTAATGAATGCGACACTCTGAGCCAGTTCAAAAGCTTTTTCTTTTGAACGCGGCCACTGAGCAGTTTCCTCAGTGGCCGCGGCGGGAGAAATGGCGGCGTTGCGATCGCCGATAGTTGCCATCGCCGATAGTTGCCATCGCCGATAGTTGCCATCGCCGGTAGTTGCCATCGCCGATAGTTGGGTTCCATTGTACGGATCGGTGCAACTTCTTTGGGGAATGTTCCATGCAGTATACTGAGCTTTAGTAACGTTGTCTGTACTACTGTTCCGCTATAAGGTGCCCGCAGTAGTTGCCAAAAGGCTGTCCAACTTTTTCGAATTGTTGCGAGATAAGTGGGGAACACCCGCAAAACTATGCCACGCAGCTGTGGCGTGACAGACTCTAGCAACAAAATCAAGACATTGTTGCCCTGATAATGGGGAAGCACTGTCGCGAGGAGCGCTGCGTGGTCATGCAGTGCAAATGTTGAGAAGATGCATGCGGCAACAGTTGGCGAAAACTGATGTACAGCTGCAGTCCCGTTGTGGCACGCAACATCTGCCGAATAGGCTTGAGCAACAGTCCACCAACAATGGTGTCCATTGTTTCCGCAACAATTCCTCCACACATCTATCCCAACCTAGCGCGAAACTGTTGTGTCGTACGGTTGGAACACTTTTGAAAAGCAATGTTTGGGGGCTGCATTCTGGCAGTGTAAACGCAAACTGTTTTTGAACTTGCCACGGGAACAGTTTAGCAACATCAGGACAGCACACATTTTACTGGGTAAAAGCAATGCTTCGGGAACTGTTGCGAGCATGAAACAATCAAGGGTTGACCGACACAGTTGCCGCAGTGCTTTAGCAGCGGACACTTCTGCAGTGGTATGACTGTTGCTACAACATTGTTGCGCGGTTGCAGTAAAACTGTTTTCTGTTGCGAAACTTTGTTGCGCCGACTGTCTCCACACACTGTAAACGAAAAGTAGCCCGGATGGGGGTTTTAAAGAATAAGATACCGATTAAACTCCCAAGCCTAAAGCATTCACTCCCGCACATGGGAGTATAAAAACTAGAAACCACCACTTTACTCTGGTCGCTAAGAGACGAGGTATAAAAGCGACAACACCTGATTTCACTCCCATTTTAAACTGGAGTTCTCGTATGACAACCCTCCGCAAGACGAAATGGGAGTTGAAAATACTCCCATCCGTCCACCCGTCTGCGGGAGATCGGCCGCCATTGACGCAGCCGGCGTTTCCCCCGTCCCGCTCAGTCCCGGCTCTGGCACCAACGGGTTTCCCGTCGTGGAAGAGGTCGTTATAATGGGTCCAAGACGTTTTGGGGCTGGTTTTTGTCCAAAATCCCGACGCTCTCGAACAACAAATATTACATCAGTGAAAAACCAATCACAAAGTACGAACTTTTCGCTCAATCTGGCGAATACTCAAAAGTTGAGGGTACTATGGGGAAGCAGAAGACAATCCAGCTCTTTTCGGGCAGACTCAAGTATAGTGCAACCATTGTGTGTTGTTTAAAGGCCCTTTCACACGATGCATTTTTCTGGCGCAACTTGACTCGCGAAACGAGTTTCGTGAAATGAATGCGCCGTCTGAACAGGACCGAAAAATGCGCGTCTGCATCTCCCTGGGTTTTCACGAAAAACACAGCCAACGGCCTCTCGAGAAAGCTTTCACGCGATCTCAAAAGGATAAGCGAGCCGTTCGCGGGGCCCAGTGGCGGATTAAGAGGGGGAAGGGGGGGGGGGGGGGGGGGGGGAATGGGGAGGTTTGTCTAGATGTTCTGACTACCTCTTGATTTGTGCATGTGTAAAAATTTAGGGCGGGAAAACAAAGGGAAAGGGCGGGGGGGAGGGGGGTTTCAAAAGACATCTGATACGCTAACCTCCCCTCTCTGGAAATACCGGCGTCGGTACCTGGCGGGGCCAGATTTCTTCCCGATTCCAAGCCACAGCAGAAAAAAAAAAGTAAATAAACACGGCGCGATCCACGGATGGATACGTAGGTTGCGTTTTCTTGGTCCATACGAGTTCGGGTGCGCACAGGTCGGTGGCGCGTGGCAGCTTTCTCAATTTTTGTGCACTCGTAGCGACGAGCGCGAACATTGCACGTCGCCGCCAAGAATGCTCTATTCGCGTCGTCAACGAGCCCGGAGAGCGCTGCCCGACGGCGGTGACTACCCAGAAGCCCACGCGCGAGCGCCCCATTCGGGAATTCGGGGCAGCTGGGGCCAGTGTGGTGCTCGAGGCGCTCACTTCTGCGATCTGAACCTGCCGTTCGTGCCGCGTGTCGTCTGCTGTACACGTTTTTCCGTGCTGGTGTGCATTTTTAACGTTCGTGCGCTCGACTGGGCGATTGTGCGCGTGGACGTGGACTGCTCCGAGGATGTGCTACCGCCGTTAGGCCTATCCGTTAACGAGCCCGGGCCCATAGGCCTAACAGCCGGTGGTGGTGGTGGTGGGGTGCCGGCGAAAGCGGGAAGCTCCATGACGCGTCAAAGGTAGAGTTAATTAGAATTAAGGATGACCTCATGTGTGTGCTATATTTTATCATGTGCTAGTTGTACGTTAAGGCAGCCGTTCCCGGTCGAAACAAGCGCCATCGAATGTACGAGAACGGAATTCGGGGCAGCTGGGGCCAGTGTGGTGCTCGAGGCGCTCATTTCTGCGATCTGAACCTGCCGTTCGTGCCGCGTGTCGTCTGCTGTACACGTTTTTCCGTGCTGGTGTGCATTTTTAACGTTCGTGCGCTCGACTGGGCGATTGTGCGCGTGGACGTGGACTGCTCCGAGGATGTGCTACCGCCGTTAGGCCTATCCGTTAACGAGCCCGGGCCCATAGGCCTAACAGCCGGTGGTGGTGGTGGTGGGGTGCCGGCGAAAGCGGGAAGCTCCATGACGCGTCAAAGGTAGAGTTAATTAGAATTAAGGATGACCTCATGTGTGTGCTATATTTTATCATGTGCTAGTCGTATATGGCAGCCGTTCCCGGTCGAAACAAGCGCCATCGAATGTACGGGAACGGTGGACCCAATGAAACATTTTAACCAAGCCGGCCAGAAATTTTCATCTGGAGTGTCTCGGCTAGGTAAACGATAGTAGCGGTACGCGATGAAAGTGGGACTGAATTTTTGCATTGTTTGTAAAGGTTCTGTGAAATGCGCTGCAATTTCAAACGCGTACGTTGTGTAATTGGGCTTCGTCCGCTTTCTTCGGTGTCAGTTTCTTGACTCGGCGAACAGACTGGCCATCTGTCAGAAAGAGGTCGCTGTGGAATATCGATTTCATCGAAGCATTCCGGCGGAATCACAAGAGTCGCTTGACACCACTCCGGAAAATCTGCCAAGCAGCTAGTTTCGACAAACCCGATAGTGTGATTTGTGTTTTGTCACATTTGTGTGAGATTTTGGAGAAAATAAATGCTGGTCTGCATTCGTTATCCCCCAACATTTGTTTGTTTTCGGTCTGCTAACCACTACCCCGAATCGTTGTTTTGAAGCGGGTCCAAACCACGGGAACGAAAAGGTACCGACTGGGAATCCGACATACGGTACGTGTATATACGACGCGGTTGCCGCGAAGACACGCATGCTCAAGGTGGCAGCAGTGGCAGCTCGTCGGCTCGTCGGGGTGCGCTGGTTGGCCGCGCTGATAAACCAGACAGTGGCGTAGCCAGGTCGTGTTCAAGGGTCGAAACACCTTCGAAATTGCATGGTTTTCCTCTTTCTCCCCTTTCCCTTTTCCATTGTCAGCTTCTTTTTTTTTCTTTTTTTTCTTGTTTTGTGAAGGCATTAAAAGTCCTATGTGCTTCTCTTTCTGTTCGACAACCCACTACGGCGAGGGGCCGGAACATTCCAAAGCAAAACGAAGATGACAACACTGTCCGTGGACTGCGTGAGCGTGAGAAATAGAAGTCCGGCTCCGGCTTTCCGAAGAGCTCTCGCCAAACTCGACAGTGTTATTAGCAACCTAAGCCTTTCTTCGGGCTCGCAGGTGCGGATGACTCCGCTCCTGACGTCACATAAGCCGCGAAATCCTAACCTCGAAGGACGCTGGCCTCGCCTCGGAGAATGCAGGCGGCTTGACTAAAGTTCCCCTACTCTTTGAGCCTCAAGGACTCCACGCCACTATCAGGGCAGCGAAACAAAATTTCAAAATAGCAATACTTTGACTTTGCAAACCCTACAACCCTACAAACAGGACGACAAAATGACAAACAGCTTAGCTTTCTTTTTTTTTTTTTTTTTTTTTGTTGTTGTCCCGTCTTTTATTTGTTTTGGGGGCACACAAAAATGTAAAAAAGAAGAAAAAAAAAGAAGCGGGAGAGAAAAGCGGCAGCATATGCACCGTAGAAGCACTTTGGAATGCTCATAATTCTTTTGGTTTCAAAGCGTACCGAGGTTACTTATTTAATCGCTGCAGTGGGTAATGTTTATAATCTTGAGTTCAACACGTGAGTCGTGAAAGTTCCCTTACGTATATAGACTCTCAAAAATTAATTCAATAGCCAAAGCTGTCGCTTGACGCTTTTTTAAAGAATGATTATTTACCTACAACTTCAAGCGTGCCATCAACGTCTCCAACAGAATCGGCACATTCACGTCAGGCAGCATCGTCCGCCCTAGGCGAGAGCAATGTCATGGCCAACGACGTCGGTTGCAATGTCGCAATCCTCGGGTTGGGCCAATCACCAGCCTGTGCGGAGCATTCGTTTCATTAAACAAACTGTCTGAGGAAGTTCTGGTTTGGACACAGATGTGAAGGGACCGCACCGCTTAGCGCGTGTCGCCGGTAGAGACAACTTGCCTTGGTCCCCAGGTCCCCAGGTCTCGTATTCTAATGTCAACCGCCTGCTGCAAATCCTGGCCACCATGCCCGTTAGCGTCGTTGAGGCGGAACGTTCGGTCTCGAGACTCCGAAGACGGAAGCCATACCTGAGAGCTTCAACGTCCCCGGAGCGCTTGCTGCTCCGTTCTTAGCTCAGACCAGAAGCTCCGCCTTCAGCACGAGCTCGCTGGCTTCCGCTGTGCTTTGTTTGCGCGCGCCTGCGCGTTCAGACTTGTGCCAGCAAGGGCAGAAAGCTCGCGCTGAAGGCGGAGCCTCTAGTCTCAGCTAAGGGTGAACGGAGTATAGGGGTTGCGCTTTTGAACATTCACGGGAACATCCAAGACAGCTCCGAAAGGGTCCTCTCGCTGCTTTCGATCGACCGACCGCGGCTTCCACTAAATGTTTAGACCCCACAAAACGATAGAAACTGGTACTTTTCTCTGCCACTTTCTCGTAAAACGACAACGAAGAACGGAAAAAACCCGAAACATGACCACAACACGATCATTTCTGAAAAATGTGCGCAGGAACAATGAGCGTGACGTTTCACTTGCTCGTTACCCCGGTCGGTGCGCATTGGAGTTTTTATGTGTAATCGTATTCTAAACTTCGCTATTCTTTGGCACTCTTACGTAGTTTTCAGTCATTGGATACCCCAGTGTTCCGCAGAGAAGTGAACGCACCGGAATATTTTATGAGCCTGTCTAGACTTTTTTGTTCAAAGCGCATTATTATATTTTATGATTGCGTGTTTTCGTTGTTCTACAGTAAAGTTCCCCTCTTTAAAGATCGGAGGGACGAAATAAAAAACGTTGAATTCTTGTCTTCTGAGAAACAGAAAAATAGCAACTAAAGTTGTGTTTGCGGGATTTCTTTTCCTCTTTCTTGGTTTTTTTTTTTTTTTTTTTCTACTTTTGGATGGTCTGGGCAAAGGAAAGCATCCCCTGAAAACATTTCCTGGCTATGGGACTGGCGGACTGCTTTCTAACTGTTTGCGTACCGGATCGCCGTGCAATGCTCAGAAAGGACAACGAGCTGGCGTGTTATCTCCGATGGGTGGAAAACGCACCAATCTCGCCGTGCCCTTTTATTTCGATATGGCGTAAAATGTGCGTGAAATATCAACAGGTAAAGTGACAAGATTTAGGCACATAAACAAATTCAATCATACTGTGAAATAAAGTCGTCCATCTTTATATTTAATCCCGTGTAGGTATGCCGCGAACTTTTTTCGACCGAAGTTTCGATGATCGATTGAAGTGGTTCAAAAGATTTCGAATTTTCGAACTTTCCATTTCGAAAAATTCGACGGAAGTCGATTTTCGAACTTATTAAACTAAGAAGTTCGACGCTTTCCGAAATTTCGAACTTATTACCCGGCAAAATTCGATGCTTGTCGAACTTTCGAACTTGATAGACTAAAAAATCGATGATTTTCGAACTTTCGACCTTCTTGCACTAAAAAGTTCGAAGCTTTTCGAACTTTCAAACTTCCTACGCTAAGAAATTCGAAAATTTTCGAACCTATTAATCTACAGAATTCAAAAATTGTCGAACTTTCGATTCCTGAAACGTCAAAGGTTTGACGAACTTCGAGCTTTTAGGGTAAAAGTTCGAAGTTCGTGGAACTTCGAAAGACCGGCGGGCGGTTTCATTTGGATTCAAGCAGTGAGGTACATTCGTAATATTTTTTTCTCGCAATTTTACATGCGGTGCCGCATTCCTTGCGAAGGACAATGCCGTTTATTTAAATCATCTGGCATTCTTGGTTTTAAAGAAATAGATTCCCGAAGGAGCGAGGAAGGACGGCGGTGTTTTGACAATTGTCGTTCGTGCCATATTTGAAGCGCGCTATAGCCGAAGCTATTTATGGTAGAGATGTTAAACTTTTTAAGAATGATCTATGTATAGCCTAGGTGAGTGTCGTCTTAATATATGATTATTGTTGTTCAAGACGAGTTTCGAAGAAATATCCAAACATGTACCTACGGGCAATTATGCCCTAAACTTGGTAATTTTTTTCGCCTACATACTTTGAGGTATCGCAGTTAAATTAACACCAGAGACAGTACATATCATTACCATCTGCAGATTACAAAATAATGTATATCTTTCCCCCCCCCCCCCCCCCCCCGTTGAGGAACAAATCAACTCATGGGGAAGATTTCTAAAATTGTTCAAGTTCAGCACGTCCTAAAAAAAAAAACATTTTTTTCTCAATTTACGTTTTTGGGACGTGTTTCTTTTGGCCTGTACACATTTTGGTGGGAGAAACTTGTTTCATAGTTCTGGGCCTCTGAATATGCAAGAATACAACACTTCCGGCTGGTTCTTGATAGTTCTTTTTTCATTCCAGCTTTTTATTTTTGCATTTATTGTTATGTTTATTTATTGATTATTTTTTACCAGTGGCACAGTTATTTAGGTCGAAAATACATAGCTCTGAACTTCCGAGCCACCGAGCATGTGACGAGTAGTGCCTTCTGACAACGAGTTTCTAACAATGACCATCTACGCGGTCTTTTATGCAGTGAAGAGCGACAGTAGCTATACATATGCATAAATAATTTAAGATTAAAATAAGCTAGACCATGCCCTCTTTCCCTGTATTGTTTTCTTAAACAGTCCGAAATATCTGGAAGGGGGGGGGGGGGGGGGGGGGGGGGAGGTACTGGAGCCCCCCCCCCCCCCCCCCCCCCCCCCGTTTTTTCTCTTCCGACGCCACTGGTATTGTAGAACGCTCCTCGACCCCAAGTTGCATCAGCTTCTGTGCTTTTGGCTCGGCGTTTCTTTCGCCCCGGAAAATAAACCTCCAAAGCAATTACAAACAAAAAAATTGTCACGATGCAGGCGAGCTGGCGTATGTTGATCATGATGCAAAATCCCGAGACTGGGAATGAAAGTCGCAAGAAATAGTGTAAGAAGAAAGAAAAAAAGGAACAGGACAACGTCTCAAACTCAGCTGAGTTGAGTTTGAGACGTTGTCTTGAGCTGAGTTTTCAGCTGAGTTGAGTTTGAGACGTTGTCCTGTCCCCTTTTTTTCTGTCTTCTTACACTTTTTCTTTCAAATTTCATTCCCAGAGCTGAGTTTGAGGCGTTGTCCTGTCCCGTTTTTTTCTGTCTTCTTACACTTTTTCTTTCAAATTTCATTCCCAGAGCTGAGTTTGAGACGTTGTCCTGTCCCCTTTTTTTCTGTCTTCTTACACTTTTTCTTTCAAATTTCATTCCCAGAGCTGAGTTTGAGGCGTTGTCCTGTCCCCTTCTTTCTGCCTTCTTACACTTTTTCTTCAAAATTTCATTCCCAGTCTCAGGATTTTGCATCATGTACAAACTAAACTTACTATATGCCAGCGTCACTCGGGCGGCGTTCGATCGGATTACTACCAGCGTGCAAGGGGGTAGGAGGGCAGTTTGCCAGATCACTTCAAGGTTTTTGTGAGCCTCAACCACCTGCCTGCCCCCGGCCGTTTCGAACTGGATGAGTATCGTTAAACAGTGCGTTCGTAGGATCGCTACTTCGTGATGCACGTTAATGACCACCCCGGGCCGTCGGTCACAATTACTGATCTATTGTCACACGTCACTCTGCACTGGCACATATTCCAGCACATCCCGGACACTCGTCGTCTCATTTAATTGCCTGACCAACTTCGCGCAGTCTAAATATCACACCCGAACTTTTCTAAACCTGATTTCGTGAAAACCAGTGTGGCGTGAAAACGTTATTTGAAACTGAAACTGGTGGCGGAACATGAAAACCCGACTTCGAACTTTGCGCAATTGGACATAAAAAAAATTTAAAACCTTCAAAGATTTTTTTTTTTTTTAATTTATCCCTGAAAGAGAATCGAAACCTTTGACCTTTTGGAACTTTATGCAGAAAGAAAATCGAAATCTTCGAATTTATCGACCTTTGTCTTTAAAAATTCGAAACCCTCGAATTTTTCGATTTTACATCTAAAGCAATTCGAAACGTTCGAATCTCTGGAATTTAAAATTAGGGAAGTTCGAAATCTTCAAATTTATCGAACCTCAAGTAAACAAAAATCGAAATAATCGACCCCAACTTTTAGAAACTGTGAAAGCTTCGAACTTTTTGATTTCGAAACCCCGCGATTTAGGAAAGTTGCGAATTTTTCGAATTTAAAACTCCGTACGGTCGAAAATATAGAAACCTTTCGAATTCGAGCATCAGTTCAGGTCGAAAATATCGCAACCTTTCGAAATCGAACCTAGGGTGGTTCGCGGCATCCCTAATCACGTGCAAAAATAAATATGTTCAAAAATTCATTTGCAACAGCAAAAAAAAAAAAGATTTTGTATCAAAGCGATAGGCAGCATTATCTCCAATCTACCTTTCAAATTCAGGTTCCGATGATTTTAGTGGTTTTAAGTACTATTTGTATCAGATAAGCGATTTTATCTTTTTCGGTTTTGAAACCGAAACCGAAACAGGGTGCCTATGGCAGGTGGCGCTAGCTATCGCCCAAAATCTCCCCGCTCATATCTTGTTTTGAATGGGCGTCCATAACTTTGCTCTCGGAGGCGCAACTTGCGGAGGCGAGTCGTCGGGTGACGTCGTCTTGTGCGGGCGTTCGCCGCTTATTTTTTACTTTTCAGAACCTTAATAATGGGCGTTTCTTACTAGTACTTTGTTCAAGTGTGTCAAACGGTATCCCGGAGACGCCGCGTCTAGTCATTGACCGTTGGCTGGCAGCGAGAGGGCTACGAAAACTTCAAACGGCCGGTGAGCACAACTCTTTTCTTTGTTCAGAACGAAGTGTTACTTTTGCCGTAAGCTTGCTAAGCTATGCTCTGACCTTTAGCCCCTTTCCCTGGCAAATCGCGAGCGCTTGTTTCGCACTTGGACTCGTCTTCGTGGTTGTGCGACGGCACCGCGTTGTATCGGATCGCCTACTTTTGATGCTCCTAACGGGGCTTGTAACAGTACCGCATCCCTCAGATGTCCACGTAACTTTCTATTGCGATGTGGCACTGGCACAATCAGTTTCGTGACTGCCGCAACATCGCCAACAGAAATATTTAAACTGAAATGTTGCGAGTGATTTCCGAATAAACTACTCCGAAAAAGGCAGAGAGAACTTCTGTGGCTCGCTCGACGCGCTCCGCCACTTTCCCACGGATCGGTTGGAGCTAGAATTTTAGTAGATCGTTTTCAGAGGCTTTGTACTGCTACGGGCGCGCGCTTCAGAGCATGCATCGAAGTTGCAGCGCGAGCTCCCGCTACGAATAGCGTGGTCTGAAAACACGGCCGCTCGCCGAGCGCTCTACCGGCTCCAGATTTACCAGCGGCACAAGAATCCGCCCGGCGAGCGCGTGCTATTTGCCAAGGGAAGGGCTACTAGTATGCTTGTGACCTGGGCCGGTTTGCTGGATAGCGACGTTGTGTTTGTCCTTTACCTGTCTCGGCTTTCAGTATGTCGAATGCGCCAAGCGACTGAGAGAGAGGAAGAGACGAGTGCGCGAGGACGTCAGAACGCTGAGCTCTGGTCGGATTGATTAGTGGGTAGACCTAAAGCCCTTGGTCTGCACTGCATGTGTCGAACACATTCTGATGCAAGAGCATAACGCCAGACGCATTCTAGCTCGTTCGACAAGTGACAAAGGCAGCTACATTTAGATCTACCCACTAATCATTCAGACGAAAGCTCGGCATTCTGATGTCCCCACGCTCTCTCGTTTCCTCCTCCCTCAGTCTCCTGCCCAGTATTGTTACCTTCGATTCCCGTTTATGTCGTCCAAGTTTGCCACGTTTACATAAATCCGACTTGAGTGCGTAGACTTTAATTATTCTCAGAATTAAGCCGATACGCCAGCATTCACCTTAAAGGGGCCCTGCAATCATATTTAAGCGTCAACCTTTTTTGCGGTTTCCACGTCTCTTCTGGTTCGGGCAAGCCAGCGGGTACGGAGAGAGTAACTAATTATCAGTGCATCATATTTTAACCGGACGACGCGGAAACCTCCTCCACTTACGGGGGTGTTCCGCGGTACCAAAAGTGCACGAAATGCGAGGTATTTGCTCCTGGGCTTACTACTGGTGAGAGCCGCTAAAGGCTTCTTTTAGTCGAAACACAAAATATAAGTGGCGAGAACCGTCTCAATTATTTATGCAAGTAGTTTTTGTTCAGTATTTTAGATCAGAATAGAAACAAATGCAGTTTATAAAGTCAGGAAACCAGAAATGACCTGTCGACATACCCGCCTCCAAGCGGTAAAAAAGGCGGCGCATACTAGAAAGGAATAGTAGGATCAGGCTCCAACGAGTGGCGAGCATAGAAAGGTCCCGGATGTATGCAGTGGCACTGCGGTCATTTACGGACTCGAGGATTTGACGGGTTCCAAGCGTTGCGAAGCCTTCGGCACAGGTTTGGCTTGCTGTTTGGCCGTTTCGCGATATGGCAGCGCGAAGTGGCTCCTGTTCTGAACAGATCTTTACCCCGTGTTTGCTGTCGTTTGTGGCCAATGAAGTGTCATGCCGAATTAGTGTTTAATCGTGCAGCAAATGCAATGCGAGCCGCCCTGGCTGCCTGCTCCTACAGCCTATCCAGAACATGCTTTAGTGGCGCCCTCTCGAGCTGTCGACGCAGAGTGCGGCAGCCATGAGCGCTCGCTGCGCTCACTACCCCCCTCTAGTTTACGGCCACTGAAGTGGCCAAAGACGTCATGAAGGAAGTTATTTTTTGCATTTTTTGTAATTTTAATTTGCCTATAACTTTTAAGATAAAGTGAAATTCGAGGGGGAAAAAAAAGTTTCATTAAGTTGCTATGTTTAGTGCGCTCAAGTTCGGTGCAAATTAAAAACCAGTAAAAAATTCATTGCAAGGCCTCTTTAATGCTCAAGTCCTGTGCTAAGATGGCACCATGTTGTGTTACATCTCAAAGTTAAACCAGCATTTCCAACTCAAGCCGAACATTGTAATCACATTTTCTGTCTGGTGTTTTGCATGCGGTGGCCTTTCTGATAGCATAAAGATCTTAACCACTGTCTTTGATGCTCTGCAAGAAGTTACAGCATGGAAGAAAGCGCTGAGAGTTCTGGGCCTTGCCACTCTAGAACCGAGGGAACAATACTGCACACGACATGGCGAGCAAGATCGTTTCCAACGGCTTTCAAGACACTACAGCTACTTCTATCATGGTTGGACCACAAGGACGAGAGGTTCCAGTGCAAGCAGGAGCAGCACTGAGGTAGGAACTACTTTTTCTGCAGTACCAGCACTTTGAGCTCGCGACGCCATTCCTGCTTACAACTTACTCTAGGGGCTCCCTCCGATGCGCAAGGCCAGAGCGGGTGCCGCCCTCGCCGAGCAGCTCAGCTATTTGCGACTCCAGCGAACTATAGGGGCGCGCCGGTCAGGCAGTATGGCGGGCGAAAGGAGGTTGCTTTCGTCGTTCAGCACGCTGACCACCATAAATTCTTTCACAGCAGCGTAAGATCGGTGTTACATGTGAAAGCAAAGCGATTTTTCGACGGTAGAAACCTTCTTCTAGTCAGTGCGTAGGAATGACACAGCGGAAGCATAACAATAATTACTGGAAACAATGTTTGTTTCTATGCTGCCTACGTGAACCAAGCAGCGATAGCAGACGACAGAGTGGAAACAACCTCCTCTCCTGAGCTTCTCGGTGTTGCCGCTACGCTGCGTTGATTTCGCTGGAGTCGCCAATATTCAGCTCATTTACAATGGCTAGAAAGGTTTGCGTTTCTTCTCGAGAGAAACTTACGGAGGGACACCCAGGATTGTGCCCACTTTTTTTCTGCTGCCAACAAGACAAGACTCACCGCCTCCATGTTCTCAGCTAGGCACATAGCTAGGATTTTGATTCGGGGGGGGGGGAGGAGGAGGGGGGGGGGGAGGGGATTGGTGCCCGCTTTTTGCTACCAACTCTGCCAATACTGAGTTGGCAGCAAAAGGAAAAGGAATGCTATACTCTAGCTCTGCAATGCCTATACAGTTACTCTATATCTGGACTAAGCGCAGCGCTCGCGTTAAACCACAAAACTAAAAAAAAAAAAAAAAGATCGCAAGAGTGCAAAGACAGGAAAGGACCTTGAGACAAGTTGAAAAATATGCCATCTCGGGATCGTCCTTTTGTTAATTTTATTTCTTATGTTTCGTAACAAGTCGTCGCAGACTGTCGCCGCGAAGCGGCTGGAATGGGTGGACCGGGTAGGTTAAAGGGATACTGAACCGAAATTTGGATTTCGCAAAGTAAGGCTGCAGAAGTGTTGAACCGGATTCTACGAACTCCAAAACATCCCTCGTACATCGATATCTCAAACGGATGGCTATACTTTTGGAAAAGAAGGGTGTGATCAAGCGAGTTCTTTGACGTAACTGTCCTCCGGGAGAATTTGAGAATGAGGAGAAGCGGCCTCGCTTCTCTCCTCCTCGCTTCGGTTCACCAGCTTGGCGGGACGTAGCGAGGAGAGAGAATGGGAATCGTGACGTGCCTTGTCTCGTCGGCCTCGTCAGCCAAGTTCAATCGCGCACTTCTTTCTCAAAGAAATATGGCGATCCGTTAGATATATCGCCGTATGTGTGGTATTTTTTGGTTTTGCAACTTCGCGCCTATCCGCTTGGCCTTGTTTAGTTAGCTCGAAATCTCGTTTCACTATCCCTTTAACACGCACGCGCCTTAGTGTTACGTGTGCGACATAGTGGTCGTCCCCCACTGCAGTGGCGTGGACAGGGAGGAGGCTTATGGGGCTTCAGCCCTCCCTCCCCTGGTCATAAAGATCCCAGCCTCCTCAGTCAGCCAGCCCCCCCCCCCCCCCCCTAAAAAAATCTATGCATGGCACCGTGAAAGCGGTGAAAGTGGCAAGTTATTTTCATTTTAGGGATTGCTATGGCGCAGTATTTGCTTTAAAATGTCAGGGAAAAAGGTATATTTTGGCTTTTAAAAAGCTGCATCCAGTTAACATCTGCAACGATTTTTCGTGCGGCGAATTGCCCTATGACAAATCGGCCTATTCGACGAATGAACCGCCGACGAGTTGACCGTCGGCGATTTGTCCTAGACCCTCACCACATCATCTCAGCTGCGAGCTACAACGCAGGACGACATTGCATTCCTATAGGACAGGGGTCTCAAGCACGCGGCCAGCGACTCGCTGGGACGCGGCCCGCAGGCAACCGGCTACGCGTTCCGGTTCCTGTGCGCTTTAAATGGCATGCGCCATAGTGATCTCATCACGCCGATTCATTTCCGCTCGAAAAGTAGCTCTGCTATTTTAACGTATTCACATAGTTTATACTTATCTGTGCTCATTTGCCCTTTGTTTCGCTTTATTTTCTTGCTTCCCGGCTTTTTGTAATGTACAACAATTACGTACAAACGACAGTGCAATTTCTCTCTTGTTCCATTAAAAATGCTAGCATGCTGGTGGGGCGGTGTCATTTTAATTATTGATATCACATGACGTGAGGCCCCAAAGTAGTCATATAAACCAATCAAATCTAAACATGTCACTGGCAAAACTGTGAGTTACAAAAAGCATAGAGGACGAGGTCTTTTCATTTTTAAAATCGTCTGACTCCCCTTCCCCCCGTTGCGTTGGCCCTCGACCTTTCCGGTATGGGATATCTGGTCCTCAGACTCAAATGAGTTTGAGACCACTGCTATAGGAGGTGCGCATCAGAAACGTTTAATAGGACCCAACAAGGTGGGCAACAATTGCCGGCAACTTGCGACGCGCAAACGTTTCTCAGCGAAATTATGGAGTGTGAAGGTCAGTACACGAGACCTCTCTTGCTTAGGCGACGCAAGTGGACATTACCAGTCGACTGCTTCCGTTGCATTCTCATATTTAAACAAATCTAAAATGTTAATGTGAACCAAGAAACTTTTTTTTCTTCTCAAGTTAGTAATTTGTGTGCAAAATAAAAAGTGTTACTGTATCTTTGTGGCGTTGCAAGCACGTGGTGCTTAGGACTTTCTGTTGCGGTGTAGAAACATTATTCTAAAACACCCTGGCACAGCGCGTGCTAACTCATGCGCTAAATTTAGTGCTAGCATGGGCTCGGTCGCTCCGGCGAAAATTAAATCCGATAGAATAAACACAAATTTGGGATGAAAACAGACGCATACAACTCTTTTAACTCTCAACGAGATTTATTTCGTCTCCGTTCAAACGACGGCCATCGAGCAGGTTCAGGGGAGGGAGCAGAGAAGGAAAAAAGGGGGGGGGGGTTGAAAGAAGAGGAGGGGGAAAAACAGGTTATTTGCGGCCTTCCCTCAAGGCCCCTGTCCCTTCCGCCCAGTTCAGGATGGAGGAATCTCATCTCCCTGTCTGAAAGGGCTAGAGAAGCCGAAGCAACGTTAGTGACCGAGCTCTTAATGGCGTACGATTCGGTGACTTCCCTGCCAAATCTCTGCCGGTGTCCTCCCAATACATGCATACCTTCGTATCTGGGCGAACAACCGTCGCACTTCATACGGTGTACGACTATTGGATGCATGGAGTCGGGGGGGGGTTTGCTCACCTCTCGCGAGTGTTCCTTCAGGCGCTCATTTAGGCGCCTGCCAATCTGCCCCTATATACCCCCCCCCCCCGAAAAAAGGATGGTATAAACCACCTCCTTCCTGCACTTAACAAACTGCTGTCCGTGCTTTTTGTTGCATTGGGTCACAGAGGGTGGGGTATTCACCATTCTGCACATTTGTTGAAGCTTTTGCTTGGAGCTAAACACTACCCCTATCTCGAAGTGATAGGCGAGTCCCTTAAGGCGATGTGCGGTATTGTGCGAGTAGGGGATAACTGCAAAATGTTTTTTACGAGGAACAGGAGCGGCTGGCGGTGCCCGGGAGGCAGTGATCAGCCTCTTTAGTGTCTTTGCCACTAAGTCTTCAGGGTACCCTGCCCTCTTTAGCCTCTCTGTCTGTAGAGCACGCTGTGCGTGGTGAGATGGGGGCACGACCTGGTTCCAGAGGATTTTAGGAGTGAGTTCACGAGACCCCGTTTTACTGCTTTGGAGTGGGCACTCGTGAAGGGCGGACCGGCTTTTCTGTGCACTATCTGAACTCCCAGCATATCCCATCGGGGTGCATCTTCAGGTGCAGGTCCAAGTATTGAAGACCGTCTTCAGACGGGTCTTTTCTCTTGAAGGAGAGTCCGGTGGGTCTCGAAGCGAAGGCCTGAATGACAGACTCGGGAGGGGTCTGCTTTGGGTGCACGATCAGATAATCATCTACATACCGGAACACCCAGCTCTCCGGCGCGGTCTCCTCCATTCAGCTCCTATGCACAGCGCGCACAGCATGCTTCTACAAACAGAGAAACTAAAGAGGGCAGGGTATCCTGAAGACTTAGTGGCAAATACACTAAAGAGGCTGATCACCGCCTCCCGGGCACCGCCAGCCGCTCCTGTTACTCACAAAAAGCGTTTTACAGTTATCCCCTACTTGCATAACACCGCACATCGCCTTAAGGGACTCGCCTATCACTGAGCAAACTCCCCGACGACTCCATGCATCCAATAGTCGTACACCGTATGACGTGCGACGGTTGTTCGTCCAGATGCGAAGGTACGCGCATATTGGGAGGACACAGGCAGAGATTTGGCAGGGAAGTCGCCAAATGGTACGCCATTAAGAGCTTGGTCACTAACGTCGCTTCGGCTTCTCTATCTAGCCCTTTCCGACAGGCAGATGAAATTCCTCCGTCCCGAACTGGGCGGAAGGGGCCAGAGGCCTTGAGGGAAGGCCACGAATAACTCATTTTTCCTCCTCCTCCTCTTTCAACCCCCCCCCTCCTTTTTCCTTCTCTGCTCCCTCCCCTGAACCTGCTCGATGGCCGTCGTTTGAACGGAGACGAAATAAATGTTGGTGAGAGTTGAAAGAGTTGTAAGCGTCTGCTTTCGTCGCAAATTTTGTTTATTTTTTCCGATAGTTTAAGTATAATTACGAACACGCTCGTTTTTAATGTTAAATCCGGTCGCTGTAGCTATTTTACTATACGAAGTTGGTACTGGTGTGGGCCTTTAGCGACGATGAGTGGAAGTCTGGAATAATAAATAAAAACATGCTCTCCTGGCGCAATAGACGCAGTGGTTGAGTTGCCAGCTGACTCCACTGCTATTGAAGTAACAGGGCAAAGATACGCTAGTTGATCATTTACTGAGATAAAACAACAGAGCACTAAAGGCTGGTTTTGGAGTAGCCATAAATATTCTAAGAATGCGAACCACTTCATAACGGCAGCCACGAGCGAGAGTTCAATGTTTGGTAGATGGAGAACGGCAACCTCCCTGTTTTTCGTCTGCTAGCAGAGTCGGGAGCGTGCCCTCTCTCGTTTTACCCCGCCGACCCTGCTGAACTTCCCGGATGTGTGGAGAGGGTGCTGTGGTCTAACAAAATGGCGCCGCCCTGAGAGAGCTAAATGAAATGGTCTATGAGCTCCCTACGGGAGCCAGAGTTGCGCATCTGTTTTCCACATGCTGCCGCACCGCTAATCGCCGAGATCCGATCACGTGAGGAGCAGACTCAATTGCCGTGCAGGAAAGTAGACGTTGCGTGCGCCCCGGCATACATTCCCCTGCTTTCGGGCGAGCCTCGAACGCGCGGCGCAGATATTCGCCGAATTCAGTCAGATGAGGGATCAACGTGCCATGCAGGAAAGACGGCGCTACGGGGATGAGCACGCAACTCTGGCTCCCATAGGGAGCCTATACAGGAACTCTGCAAGCACTGGTACCACAGATCAAGCAGTACCTACCTCTCCATGCTTATGCCGGAAACTCTCAGCCTCGGGGTTCGGTCGTGGTTGGCGCCAGGCATGTAGCAAGTGGGGGGGCCCATAGGGCTTGGCCCCCCCCCCGAAATCTTCCATTTTGCTGGGACCTCCTGTCCCCCCTCCCCCTCATACAGCATTTTGTCATAGGCGGCCCCGGCCCCCCCCCCCCTCCCCTCCTTTTGCCCGAAACAAAATCCTGGCTACGTGCCTGGTTGGCGCGGTCTCGCGCGGCGAGATGCAGCAGTGTCCTGTGAGCAGTTAGAAACAATCTCGCTCACCAGGGCGTGCACAACTACATCCTCTCCTTTCCAGAGTGAGGGTAAAAACCGGATTTTAAGCCTTGTTCAACTTCTTACTAACTGTGCAGCGATATTACCAATTCTAAGCAGTCGCAAGAGATTAAAATCTGTTTTTGCACCCTCCGGTCACAAGCAGTCACAAGTTTGTGAAACAGCCATTACAAACGTTTCATTTCAGTTAATTTATACCGCTAAAACAATATCAGTTTTGAGCAGTCAAAGCAGGATCAATCGAAACTTCGAGTTCAGACCAACATCCTTTTGTGAGTTCTTAATAGAGTATTCGCACGACTAGGTTTCTCCCTGAGCACAGGATTAAACGTCATCGAGCTCTAAACTCACGTGCTCCGCATCACGAATGTTCTCAAATCCCCCCAGCTCGCAGGGAGCCGAGGGGAATTTGTGACCGGCCGACAGAATATCTGTTGTTTCGTCAGAGCGACCAGGCCTCCCCTTTGTCCCCCTGCTTTTAGGAAGGTACCGCAGTTAACAGCAATTAGGTGGGCGCCTTTTTAAAAAAAAATTAATATGCTTTTTGTTTGACGGGTTTCCGAAGTTCGCCAGCACATTCGAAAAAGGAAAGACTCCGGCAACTCCGACTCGGTTGTGCGAATGCTCGCTTGATATTTCTGCACTGCCTCCTCCTTCTCGTTTTTTCCTTCTCGCAGCTCTACGACATACTCAATTTTCTCCAGCATTAATGATCTCTCATGAGATACCCCGTCACCATTATGCACATTTACAAGGCGATCAAAAGACTTTTAGCTGCACGAGCAGTTTCTTTGAAGCTCACTACCCATACAGGCATTGTATTCGAATGACTTGTCTTCCTTTTTTCTTAAGGGGGCACTAAACCAATGTCTGCGAAAGTCTATTTACGGTCATAAATGTGGACGTGTCTGCAATAGTTCCCGAGGAATCGATTTCTGATGCCGATTTAAGTAGCAATAGCTACTTAAATTGGTTAAGTGCTTCTTTAATTTGTTTAGCAGACAATTGCTAACCGACAGATTAAAGCAGGCTCCTCTGTTCCGTGCAATTAGCTTCGTAATCAGTTGGTCAACTTGACCGTCA
Source organism: Ixodes scapularis (assembly GCF_016920785.2). Lineage (NCBI taxonomy): Eukaryota > Metazoa > Arthropoda > Arachnida > Ixodida > Ixodidae > Ixodes > Ixodes scapularis. Next base: position 19,223 of record NW_024610112.1, on the reverse strand, counting down.
AACTATATCTTCGATCTGATATAGATGTTTGATATACTTTCCCCATCACGTGAGCGGATAGTTGAAATAGCTGCAAGGCTATGTCCTTTTTATCAAAGTAGACCATCTTCTGTGGTGAAGCTAAGGTTCTTGAGAGGCAGGTGCTTTCTTGTGGCCCTTGTGGGTTGCTCTTCACACGTCCGTTTGTAGAGCAAGGTTTAGCATGGTGACAGGGTATCTTTTTGGTGGTAGTCTTTATCCGTGCCACAGTTTTCAAGGGCATAAGAGCATTATTTGGTTGACTGACACTTAACTTGGTATTGTGAGTCAAGCAGATTGTCATGGCTGTGCTCATCTTCTTTGTCAATGCTTTCTAAATATTGAGAGGTTATTGTCTGATTGGCCACTAATTGTAACTTGGCTTTGTTACAATTTTTTGTCCTCTGATTCCGAGTTACCAGGTTGTAAACGAGACCGAGGTGCCTGCAATTTGACAGGCTTACTGTGCTGCAAGGTCCATCTATCTTAACAATACCTAGGTGGCTGAGATGAATCTTCAAAGCTCGACTATAATTATTTGTGTGATTTTATTATTTTTGTTGTTCTAAGTGATGGCTTCTTTTATGCTTTGTATTTTCAGAAGTGGGCCTTCAACTCCTTCAGCTGGTGCTGCAAGCCTGCTGGCACAACTTGTGGCCCAGGTACCAGAATGAAGAGCTGAAAGCACTGTTCGAGTGAGAGGACCAGTGGCCCTTGCGCAGCTCGAAAACCGGACCGGGCATTCATCAGAGCTATTTATGTTCCACTTCCATTAGCTCCAAGATGTTTCGTTGGCACCCTCTAATGGTTTCCGTTTGTGACGTCACAAACAGAATTTCCCTTGTCCTGATTGGCAATATTTGCCTCTACCTTCCTGTAATTGGCAGGATTTCCCTCCCCGTTAGCCGGCATTTGGGTAAGCATTATCAGTATACAGGAAGCTCTGGTTCGGCGGATCGCAAACCTCAACTACAGCGACGCTTTTTGTCGTGCACATTGCTAATAGTCTGCGTCACTAGTTGTGTGCAGTGCAAGCGAAGCAACGCCGGGCAAAAAAAAAGGGCAAGCACTAGGAAGGCTGGACAGAAGAAGAGGCGAGAAAGAGAGAGCACTAGGAATGTTAGAGAGGAGGGTAGGTTTCTCCCCTCCCCAACCTTTCTAGTGCTTGGCCTTTCTCCCCTCGTCTGGCGTTGCCTTTGTCTGTCGTTCACGTAATTATAGTCTGTTACAACTCAAGAATGTAAGGAAAGGGAAAGGAAGGCCGGGGAGGAGGAAGCAGACGAATTGCTGGAGAAGAGAGGAGAAAGTTTTTCCCTCTTCTATCTAGCATTCCGTCTGCTTCCTCCTCCCCGGCCTTCCTTTCCCTCGCCCAGTGATGTGATTGCTGCGCCAAACTGCGCCAAGGGTCTAACTCTGCTACATCCTGCTACATTTTGACGAAATATGGGTAATCTGCGCCCGGCCTGCGCCAAATGACCAAATTTGGTCGCCTTTCAAAACTGAGACTAAACTGAGTACCGCAACGAGCACACGTGAGCTAGGTGGCGCAAGCGGCCGCCCGACAAAAAGTGCCCAGCATCAATCGTTCATCCGTGATTCAGAGCCGTATATGTAGAGAGTTTGGTCAATGGGAGGCGCGGGCAGAGTCGGGGCTTGCGGCAGAGTCGGAAAGAGGGCTTGTCATGCTCTCTTGACCAACCAGAAGCCGAAAAGAATCCCCTAGCGGTGGTAGCAGCAAACAGTTCTGATCAAAAGTCTATGTTCGTATATGGTTTTAACAAGCGCGTAAGAGTGAAGTGTAGTAGCTCTTTGTGGTTGAAAATAGGGTTCACGTGTTGTTTTGATCATGATCATGCAGAAAGATGTAAGAACCGAATGCGCCGCGCAAATCTGTTTTGCGCGGGCAGAGTGTGACCGCTCGAACGGCAGATTCCCGGCCCTCGGCGCTTGGCGTACGGATTATGTCGATCGTTCCGCTAGTCGCACTCGTCCACCATCATTTTGGATTGACGTGATTGAAACATACGTGTACCATATTTTCAGCCATTGAGAGTTACTCCATTGCAGTTATCAGGTTTGTTTCTTGCGACCACCGCCAGGGTATTATTTCCTGCTTCTGGTTGGTCACATTCAAATTTCTGAAGACGCCCTGGAACACGCCCAGCCCGCTTTCGGCCAATGGCGCCTCCTCATTTGTCTCCTATACTTCCCAACGAATGGCCAAACTCTCTACATTTACGGCTCTGCTGTGATTCATCCGGTCTTGTATGGTTTTTCCACTGGGTTTTTCCCGCCGTCTCTCGTTTAGCGCTCTCGTCGTCTCGCGTCTTTTTTAAACTTTTTCAATGGTAGACGGTAGACGCGGGATGGACGCGGGCATGTGCGGACGCTTCGACACTAGCGTGTTGGGTACCAGCCACGCCTTCATGCTGTGAAGCGAAACCACGTTTTGGCGAGGCGGGAGTTACTTTTTGAGCTGAAGCACTTGCTCCTCAAACCAACGGCCGTGGGAAAACTATATGTGGTCTCTCTCTGCCTGCAAGTTGCCGTGGTCGCGCGACGTCGGTTGTTGCCGTCGCCACGTCGCTGCAGATATGGTGGTTTCTAAACTGAAACGTAAGGATCGCCCTAATGTTCATCAACATCCTTGTTCTTGTTTAATACGCTACTACAAAAAAAAACTTGCTCGAAGACTGTTGTGTCGAAGCTTTTTCGGTGGGCTTTCTTTCGAGGGGGACCCCGGTGCGCGAAAAATCCGTCGCGAAAGAAAGTTAGTGAAGAAAAGTGAGCTAAAGCAAAGAAGGCAATGTCTGCACGGTGAACCCGCACAGCGCGCTTGTTTGTCTCGAGTTCAGTCGTTGCACAAAGTGCTCCGAGAACTTTTTGACACTGGCTCGCAATATCTTGCATCAATGTGCTAATTTTTTTTTTTTTTTTTTAGCTTGTACCTTGCCAGCCAGTCTGGGAAGCACGTACGGCTGGACTGACTGTTTTTTGTCGTATGCTGGACAGTTACATTTTGTGTTCAATTTTGGGAACTAGTTGGCGACGGAGGGGAGTGGCATGGTTTCGATCGAACAACCATCTCCGCTCGCGTGACAATTTCGCATTTCACTGCAGTGGTCACGTGTATCGACAGTTAGAGACTACTTCTATTTATTATATAGCTAGTCAACCTAATGTTGTGATATTTAACACTAAGCTGGTCATTTTGGAATAAATTTTAATATGTGCAGTTTGGTTCTTATCTACCTATAGCGGGTACATTTATATGTATCACTTAACTGAAGCATTGCAAAATGTGGCATGGCATTGGAATTTCAGTTAAATGTTGAAAAACTCCCAGGTAGTCTAACTTGACTATACTTTGTTTACTGCGGCGAGCAAAGTGCCCTTTGTTTGTCCAGCACTTGAAACATAAATTTTTATTTTTCAAAAAATATCAGCTCCAGAAGCCACTTTTGTTGCTCCGAAACACTGTATTAGCTGCCCCAAAAGCCACTTTTGCTGCTCCAGAACACTGTTTTGGCTGCTCCGAAAGGTGCTCCAAAACGGCTTAGGCCAATCACATCACTGCTCGCCCCATCTTCTTGAGCTGTAACTTACTATAATGAAACAGGGTATAGGGGACATGTTGCTTTTTGAAACAATCAAGACTCATGAAAGATTGATAAGAGCCTGTTGGTATGGTTATTTTAGTCTTTAGTGGAATAGACCGATCTCACCTAGCGTTCAGTGCATCTGTGAAGCCGCCATAACTTTAGTTCACAAGAGGCAGGTGGCAGTGCTTGAGACACCTCGTGCCGTCTCGCGCTTTGCATGCGCAGAGCTCCAGCGAGGTTGGGGCACATGCAGAAAGACGAAAGTTCCCTTGATGCATTGCAGCAGCAGTGGCTTAGCCAAACTGGCCTGTGAAATCAGTCTATTACAACTAAAAAAATTGAAATTATTTGTATAAGTTAGGTAAGTCCTTGTTATATATTTGCCAAATATAATTGTTAGGTGTACATCCTTTAAAGGAATGCTGAAGCGAAATTTTGATTTCGGAAAACAACGCAGAAGCGCTAGGCGGGACGCTACAAACCCGAAAGCATCACGCATAAAGCGATATTTCTAACGGATGGTTGTATTTTTGTGAAAGAAGAGCATGCTTGAACAATGGCCAAAAAGGCCCGTGACGTCGCGATTCTGGTTTCCTCCTCTTCTCACTTTGACTCCGCGAGGCTGTTTCCCCCCCTCCTCAACTATTCTGCAGGAAACACAATGCCGCGATTCTCACTCATCGCATCCTTATTTTACAAAAATATGGCTATCCGTTCAAGATATCGCTTTATGAGTGGTGTTTAGGGGTTGGTGGCGCCCCGTTGAACACTCCTGCTACCTTATTTTGTGAAATCTAAATTTCTGTTCCTTTCCTTTAAGATCTGTTCACATATACACTAGACCTGTGCTGCCAAGTTCTTAATCTTGCTGAAGCTTTTAAAGTACTGCATTAAGTCGGTTTGGGGATGCATCACGCTACGATTTACGACAGAGGTGCCCGAAGGTATTGGAATCACTGCATAAAAAGCTCAAAGAACAAACTTACCTGAGTAAAAGGTAAAAAATGACTATTTTTTTCTGCCTTTGGTGCCCGTCTGCTAACTGTGCACCCTTTGACTGGCTCAATAACTGACAGATGGCGACATCAACCCTAGCGGCTTGTAGCTGCTCAGCAGCCGCCCAGTCACACCAAAATCAGACAACCTTTTTGAGTCATAAATGGTGCACACTTTTTCGGTGCTATAATTGTCAGAACATTATTTTATTTTCACCCCCAATAAATCACATTAAATGGACACAAAAATAATCAAACCGATGGTTCGTTGAGTAATTTCAGCTACATGTGGTGTGCTTTTGGCGTGACCGTGGAGCTACTGAGCAGCCATAAGGCGTCGGTGCCGTTGCCGCCATCTGTCGGTTGTTGTGCCAGTCGGAGGGTGCGCATATACTAGCACACTGGTGCCATAGGTAGCCAAACCAATTTTTTTACTTTTTACTCGGGTAAGTTCATTCTTTGAAATTTTTTCTGCGATGCTTTCACCACCTTCAGGCACCTCTCTGGTAAATCGTAGTGCGATACATTGTGAAGCCAATTTATGCGGTGATTTGAAAGGGTTCACCCAGATTCGGGGCGTTACAATAGTGCAGTACTATTAGTAAGTGCTGGGAATAGTGCTGACTTTGCTCTTTGTTAATGATCTGATGCTCATATACTGCTGTATCAGTACTAAGTTAAGTTCAAGTCAGCACTGTTTTACTGTTGATTTAGCTCTGTGCCGTATATGTGAGCTATCCCTTATAGTCGTTTCTCAAAAAGTTGATAACTCTTGCATGTTTGCAGTGCACACAATTATGATAATGGGAGGGCGTTTGCTTCTTCTGCCTAGTGATTGTGCGAGAGTGAAGAAAATTATAGTTTGTAGGAGTAAATCGCTAGAAATGTATACTAATTTTAATTTCTTAAGCTTACATGCAGCAAGACAGGTATCCTACAGTTTTTGCAATAGGTCGTTTTGTTTGGTATGACTTTTTAAAAGCTTGCAATAAGCTGTCAATTTTTTCGGCTTTGAAAATTTTTACATGCTTGATGACATTTTTGCAGGACTGTCACTCACCCTTAAAGTTACTGAGACTATGAAACAATGGAAAAGGAAACTAGCACAGAAAGGTAGATAGTTATAAACATGTTTGATGTGAACTGTTGAAAATAAGGGTGTACCTTGTTCTTTCTTTTTTTTTTTTAAAGGTTATTACAACAAAATTTTAGCACTAATTGTATTGTCTAAATGTTAACCATGTTCTGCCCACACCATGGAGACACCGATTTTTTTTTTTTTGCTAAAAAAGACGCCGAAACATTATTTAAATAAACCAAATACTGTCACGTCACACCACATAGAAGCAGCACCACTACACGGGAACATGGTGGCAGGCTGTGTGCGCCTGAGCCCTGTCTAACTTGGCTGAACCGGTTTTCTTTTTTCTCCCGTGCCTATTCAACTCCTGCGGAGAGCGAGGAGGGACAACTCGAACGACCAGCTTGTAGTGCATTGACGTCATCAAGTGGCGAAGCTCACAGCCACGCCAGCCCCCATATAGCCTTGACTGAAGGAGAACCAGACGTCACGAACGTGATGCATATCGGGAGATCTTCTGAGACACTAGTTTTAAATGTTTTGTGTCTTTTTGAGCAAAAAATTGGTGTCTCCACTGTATGGAAAAACATGGTTGACATTTAGACAATAAAATAGGCACTACAATTTCGTTGCTATATCACTTTAAAACCATTCTGCCCTTTTACCATATTTTCAATATCAGTAGTATTGATATTGCTTTGAAGAAACTCTTCAATTCACTTTTTGAGAGAAGTCCACTCTCCACCTGGTTTGCAAGGTTCATACGATAACATCGGAAACATCTGTTGTGTTGATTGTGAGTACATTTTAACTTAAATGCTTGTGCTTTTTTGGTTACAGGTCCCTTCCAGCACTACGCAGGAAAGAGAATGGCCAACAGCGGACTGATTGCAGGAAGAGTAATTGCATCTGCCGCTACTACATATAACGAGCAAGCTGCGACGTCTAAGAGGGAGCAGTCAGAGTGTTTAACATAAATAAGCTGAGGTGAAAAATCTGTGACTCTCATATTATGTTTTATCGAATTCTGTCCAGTTTGAGGTAATTTATTTCAATATTTTAGGACTGATTAAGGAAGAACTTTGTACTTATGGTATGGCTCCATCAGGATGTGGCGTACCTCATTGCCGTCTACTGGATTTTCCACATCCACTATGTAAAGAAGGCACATAAGATGCTGACTTTCATTGAACGTGGTTTTGCCGACTGCTACATGAAGACACGGGTGAAGGCACTGGAATTGATAAATTTCTACAGAGCAATCGTGGCTTGTGTACCACAGTTATCCTAGCGTACCCTACATTGTAATAAATACCCCTGTCAGTTAGGCATTTAAATGGCTTTCGGAATGAATTCCTTCAAAGAATTGGTGAATCAGTTCACAATCTTGGCTCTGCCTGTGCCCTTTGGTGTTCGCAGACATTTTTCGAGGAGTTTGCTCTGAAGGCCATTTAAATGGCCGTCTAACAGGGTATAAGCCAGTTTGCGCCAAGGCAAAATGAGCTCTTGTTACACGACATGTGCAAAAAATATTCATAGCGCAATAAATTTATTTCGTGCATGATGCTACCTGCTTATGACTTTCCTTCCACACTTCCTGGCTTTGAAGAAACTCCTAGATGGATGCGAAGGAATACCCCCGTAGGTATACAACTCCTAGGAGGATGTGAAAGAAGACTCCCGTGGGTCCACGTACTAACTCCCAAATGGATGTGAAAGAATACTCCCTTAGGTCCCGGCAGTAACTCCCAGGTGGATGTGAGAAAATAGTCCCATAAGTGCACGTAAAAACTCCCATATGGATGTGAAAAAATAGTCCCATAAATGCACGTAAAAACTCCCATATGGATGTGAAAAAATAGTCCCATAAATGCACGTAAAAACTCCCATATGGATGTGAAAAAATAGTCCCATAAATGCACGTAAAAACTCCCATATGGATGTGAAAAAAATAGTCCCATAAATGCACGTAAAAACTCCCATATGGATGTAAAAAAATAGTCCCATAAGTGCACGTAAAAACTCCCATATAAATGTGAAAAAATAGTCCCATAAATGCACGTAAGAACTCCCATATGGATGTGAAAAAATAGTCCCATAAGTGCACGTAGAAACTCCCATTTGGATGTGAAAGAATACTCCCGTGGATCCACGTAAGAACTCCCAGGTGGATGTAAAGGAACATTCCCGTGAGTCCACGTAAAAACTCCCATAAGGATGTGAAAGAATATTCCCTTGGATCCACATAGGAACACTCTGATGGAAGTAAATAAATACTCCCATTGATCCATGAACAGACTCCCGTACTGCTGGGAGTTCTGTACATACTCCCTTGCACCCCCCCAAAACCTCTGGCCTGCGTGGGAGTTCATTCTGAACTCCCATGCTGCAGAGTATAAAAACCTCCCATAAGGGAATGCGCTAGAGGACAAGCGATGTACTCCCATCTGGGTATATTTTCGTTTAGTGTGCACGACTGGTCCGACGAGCACGCAACTTCCGCCGCACTGTCGGCTTAGCTGTGAACCAAGTGTAGTATGGCGAAAGCGAGTGCTTTCCAAGCGCGAAAATAAACACATCCTCGTTTGGTCGGTCTTATCGGACGAGAAATCTTTGGAAGAAGCTCGAAAGTGGTTGTGTATCTGCTTGGAACAAAAAAGAATTGCGTGATTTGGAGACGCCATTACGTAACTTGTTCTGCTTAGCGACCCCACTTGTTTCGATTCTATGTACTTGCTTGTTGTTGTTGTTTTTCTTCTTGGTCTCGTATCGTTAGAAGTGCCCGGAATTTTCCCCTTGGCCGGAGTTGCCCTTGAAAATTTGGCGTTTTTTTTTTCGTTGCCGAAGCGAATATGTTGGGGCTTATTACGTCGACTCAAGGATTAGAACAGCTGCAGCATGTATACTGGGGTCGCTACCTAATTTCATTTTCCTTTAGCAATGATAAAGGGGAATGACGACGATGAAGGCCCGTTCACGATACCCTATCCCTCCTCGGTGGTGGGCGGGGCGGGGGATAACTATATCCCTACTATTGCTCCCTCCCTCTTTTCTGGTTGGAGGGGGGAGGGAGGCCACGGTAGTCGCAGTAGTATAGTTAGTGACGGAGCTAAGCTGTTGAAGGCAGCCGGCGGTAGACCTTTGGAGCAAATCACGTGGAGGGCCTCTGAAATGCGACGGCGAGCGATACGGTGCGAAAACAATGGAGCGACGAGGGGTTCTCGACGATGCGCTAAGGCCGGATATATTTCTGGCACTGTTGTACGGAGCGGAGTTCCAAGGAACATTTCTGATACGCGTTCTTTTTAGAAGAAACGGAGACACTTTGCCGTTCGATCTTGCATCGGTGGAACGGGAACTCGTCATGACCTTGAGGAAACGGCGGGAGGAACGGCGTTACTTGTTTCTTATCTATAGATCTGCAATTTTACCCGAATTTAATGGGCGTTTAGGCATTTGTTTTTATTATCGAGTACTTCAACCTCCGACTTCGAGGGTAAAAAAAGTGTTCGAGAGAGAGTTGAAAACAAAGAAATGGAACAGAAGGGATCGTGGCGACACTACTTGTATTTCGATGTGGATAATTTCACTCGTCTCTTTTTATTTTATCTACGGATTATCCGACGAAATGTTTATTTAAATAGGCCGAGGTGAAGTTTAACTAACGCCAGGTTCCAGTCTTCGAAATGCAGCGAAAACGCGTTCCTTTCAAACCACTAAAACTTGTAACGGGAACTCGCTCCAAGATTGAGTAGGAACGAGCTTTCGTTCCCGTTTTGGGGGAACGCGTGCAACACTGATTTGTAGAGCAACTTATCAGCTCGGCAAGGCTCTCGGGCGGAATTCCCGTTGAAGCTCGTCAGGCACGGGCTCCGGTACGGTTTTTTTCCGTACCGTTCTTTGACGGCATGTTGATGTCTAGCTGCGCCTAATGGCGCGAGCTGGTGGCATTCCTCGACGAGGGACATCAAGATGGCCGAGAGTTTGTTTTGATGGGGGCAGCTGGAAATGTGGCTTCCGTGGTATACGATGCACGGTCATTTTACAGGGGATTTTTGGGAAGTATTGACTTCCATTCGCGGGTCACAAATGGTAGCAGTGTGTCCCAGTTTTTGTGGCCGGAAGAGATGTATGCGACGAGAAATTCAGGGAGAGGAAGAGACGTCAGAACTCCGAGCTCTGCTAGGAATGATTAGTGACTCAAAGCTATGTCTCTGCTTCCTCTTCTAACTCATCGATCGCTAAACACTGCCGTGCAGCGTTCCGCGTTCGCGTTCGCGTTCGAACGCGCTCAAAGAGTGAGTACAGACAGCTTTCCGTCTAACCACCAATCATTCTAACCAGAGCCTGGAGCTTTGACGCCCTCGCACGCTCTCGTCTCCTCCACTTCTTCACTTGCTCGATGCATAGACATCATCTCAGCGAGCGTCTTATGAATCCTTGCTGTTAGCACTTACGCTCAACGTAAGTTTGTAGATCATAAGATGATCCTGCCTTCTGAACTACGTTACAGGCTTTCAAACGAAAGACCGAGGATATCAGTTTTAAAACAAAACTGAGGTGCTCCGTCACTTTGGAAGACTTGAGGCGGGCATGACGGAGCCTGAGGATACTATGTGTAAATGTAAATGCTTCCATTTCGTTTTTTTTTTTTTTTTTTCGTTTACAATTTGTTTTATATTTCCAATTAGTTTTAGTGACTTTTTTCGGTGATATGTAAGAAATATTCATTCCACCAAAAACCGCACATGATCTCTCTTTGTATGTCTCTTTTGTAAGCACTAAGCAAATATTAACCAATGGTTGGACTAAACGCAGACCTGCCACTTGGAGTCTGCAACTGCTATATGGAAGGGTGTCCATTCGGAAATTTGAATTCTACCTAAAATGTCACCATATAAATTCGTAAAACTTAATCTTTATGCCTCATTGTGAAGTCTAGAATGCTAAAGTTATGACGAAATACAAACGGACAGACATGAACGGGGCAAATACCGACGGGCTCAGCCCGTTGGCGTAACCTTAGTAGCGTAACGAAGAACCTTGAATTTGACTGGTTATCTAAAATTATTTGATATGACTGTAAAAATCAGGGTAGCTTCTCGTGTATTATATAACATAGCGCGCCCCTTTTGTCTTCTGCTTACCACTGTGAGTTTCGGGAAAGCCTTCTCAAAAATTAACAGTGTTGCTCGAGGCTGTTTTTTCGTGCCGCTGCATTTAAGAAAAAAAACTGGCAAGCCTCCGCGGGAGCAAAAGCTGGTCGATGAGGCCAATGCGGGCGCCAAAAGACAACCCCGTTTTGAAGCGCGGCACTCTTGGCTCTTTTTCCAATTCAACCACGATGACTTTAACCGGAGACTGAGGCACAAGGAGGAAAGGATGTAATCTGTGTATAGACCTTTGCATCACTTTTCAACCGGGTGAAAAATGCTGCGTCACTGAGCTGGGGATGCATGCGAAGGGTCTGATATACCGCACAGCAGATCTGAACAGCGCATGGTCAGAAGGCGTCCCACAGCCCAGCAGACAAAGATGGCAGCGCGCAGAAGGCTACTTTTGCAAAGGTCTATATAAGGAGGGTGATTGAATATTATGCTTATCTGAGTTGCTTTGCCAGTCCCTGTTTCGTTTTCTAATAGGAATTGGTTACTCGTGCTCCAGTTTCGGGTTCAGCTTATCATGGTTAGAGCGCCTTGCTGCAGTGCCACCATTTGCCAACTTCCAACTGATTTAATGTAACACAAAACATCGTCAAACTGTCGAGTTGTGAGTTAACCTTTAACCTTTAATCGATATTAGAAGGTTAACCTTTTAATTGATATGTACTAACTAGCCCCAACCAAAGTTTTATAGCTCATAAATGGCTACATATGAGGGGGAGGCAAGACGGCGGTTTGGCTAGCAGACGACAGAGTTGTCCTCACTCTGGGAGGGTCGCCAGCACAGCAACCTTGGGGCACTCTAATCATGGTAAACTTCCACTCATTTGCGGACTGATTGCTGTAACTGTGATAGCTCACAACCCGATAGGGAAGTGCGTCGTAAGGTCACGCGGTGACGACACGCCCCGGGCCGTCCGCCAACGCCAATCAGCTGTGCCGTACTGCTCTAAAATGCAGGGCTATTTCCATTCAAATCAAATTCTGAAAAATATATCCAGCATCTCTCTATGGGGTTTTATCAGCTTAAAATAAAACACCAAGCTCTGAAGACACTGACACACAGGCGCCATGTATGAAACTCCGAAACTGCATTTAACTAGAGCAAAAGTTTTGCGGAATTTCCGAGATCAAGACAGGGCCGTTTACAACACTTTCAAAAGTTTTCCAAGCCAAGAAAGAAAGAATCGCAATGTCGCATATCAGACAAAAAAGCTGTACTACAAGAACCAGTGCAAATTCTGTTTTTATTTAGAATACCAGCGGGTAGTACTGTTGTCTCGGGGGTCGACACAAAAAGCACAGGCATGCCTGACGAGTCGACAGTCCCCCTCCCCCTCTCCGGTCGCATCATTCGGCAAGCCCAGACCAAAATAATATCCAACAGAGAAAAAGAAAATAGTACAAGGACAAATCCAAAATCAAAACGTATATCAACAATAAAAAAAAACACTACATAAAAAGGACAAAACCAAGAAAATGAACACCATAGATTCACCCTGAAGCGACAAAACAACATTCTACATATTTTTAAACCTGCATAAACATGGTACAGAAGGTAATACCAGGCAATAAATTCTCACAAAAAGGACAGCAGTACACTGCAAGTTCAACCATTCGCCCATACACAAAAGAAAAAAAAAGAATTGTTTTTTACAGTCTGAAATATATATATATATTCTAGTAAAACAAGAAAAGTTACGCATTTATATTTTTCTTTAGAGCTTGCACAGACATACCTCCCTCGATAATGCTCGTGCGATCAGGGTGGTTATTGCGAAGGTTGGGTACAGTACGTCATTTCTCGTTTATATGGACCCCGTTAATGTGGATACCCCCCTATAAGGACACAATTTTCGGGGACAAACTGGGAAAATTCATGCATTTTTGTCTGGTTATTATGGACAACTCACATTATGAACGATTTTGTACGGGAACGGAGGTGTTCATATCAACGAGACATCATTCTATTTGAAGATCTAATTTCTGTATGTCATTCTTAGTGCTATTTGTTTTTTTTATGTAGCTTGTGTGTCGAAAACTGTATGCGTGATTTTTTCAAAGGTATTTTGAACAAAGCAGTTGATTGAAATTGCATTTGAGTATAAATGACTAAAGATAATTTATTTTTATAACAATTTTGAATTTTGAATACCCGGTGTTTTCTAAAGGGTGGAGTAGGGTGACTTAGGTAAGGGTACGGCGAAGTTTTTACTAAGTGCAGGACCTTTTTTTTTTGGAGTATTTGCAGGGTTTTTATAACTGTTCTTTGCCCAATGGGGCAATAAGTGTTTCAGTCTACAGATAAGGCCAATAAATCGTGCAATATATGTTCTAACTCTGTTTATGTAGAAGGACAAATTTAAAAGTTCGTGAAACAGAACGCCTAGAAATTTCACTGGTATAACACGTTCGATGATTTCGCTTCGAAATTTAATTTAAATTTCCTGATGAATACATTTACTCCGTGGTGAAAAAAAGTATATTATACTTTGTTCTTTTTCGTATTTAATTCAAGTTTGTTCAATTTGAGCCAAAACGATAGATTTGAAACAATGTTTTCGATTCGCGCTCATGTACTTCTAAGCTTGAGCCAGGGAAAAAAACATTTGTGTCATCAGTATGTAAAATTATGTCTGGTGAACGAATGATGCTGCCAACGAGCAAAAAAATTTCGCCAGGCAAAGCTCGATCTGCGTGATACTTCAGTGAATTACTTCGGAATAGTAGTTTTGTTGCATCTGCAACTACATTGTTCAAACGGTATAGTTAATATTATTCAGCGTTAATCTCAGTTATTTTAAATAGGATAGACAGAAGCCATTAAGGTTATTAACTGTGCACATCACCATGGAATCATCCTGATTCTTTCTCTCTATCCTGACAATGGAAGGAACATTCGTTGCATTATCGGCGGCTCATTGGTTCGACATTTGCTCGGCTGCCTGGTGCTGTCGAAACGCCACGAGTTGGAAGTCATGAGAAGAGGGGCTCTAAATTTGGAATTTTGAAATTCCTGAGGCGAAACGTAATTCAACTACAACCGCAACTCCTTTTAGTCACAGGTATTTAATTAGCGTGAGAAATCACTCGAGAGTGACTAAATTCTAATCATTCAATTACCGTCATTGAAACATTGCCTAAGTATACATCACGCGAAGAGTCAGAGCAGTGACTGTTGACGCCGCACGCAAAGCGAACTTGACTACGTGAGAAATTCATCGCCCATTCGCTACATTTCATTCGAATAATTTATTTCGCTCCATGAAGCGAATCTCCTTCACATGGTGACAATCATCTGGCTGAGCGTTTAAGAGAGAAAAAGAGACACCAGAAAATTATAAACAAAGGAAATAACGCCTGGCGATGTTCACTTTCCGTGAAAAGGGGGGGGGGGGGGGGGGGGAGGGGGCGGTGTGCCAAAACCAGGCCCTTCTACGCCAGCTCCTCCTTCCCGACTTCCCTACGCGACGTACGCCAAGCTAGAGTATATGCATACTCACGGAGCCACCCAGAAAGGTTTAACATCTCTTAGATTGAAAGTTCCAGATCATTCCATGGAGAGGTCCAGGATTTATCCAGTGATATAGGAAAGAAACGTAACGGCTAAGTACGTGAAAAAGGAAAACAACCGCAATTAGTGCACGCGCTTAAACTCACCACAGGCTGCACTCAGATTGAGTTCTTTGGAGAAGTCGAGGCGCGTCTTTTTTTGGGAAACTCAGAAGAGCCTTTCTGGCATCGATTTTATGTCGCGGATTATCCCGATCAATCTTACAACGGAAAAAAATGGACCCTCGCCGGGTCCCCCTGCACCGCGCAAGGTCATCTTTGCGATTCTCTCCCCTGCTCTGTGTGTTCGCCAGGCGTGCATGGCTCCTGTCGCTCCGCCCTCGTATACTCCGGACTTGTACACGCGACTGAAATAAAAAATACCTTTACTCGTTACTCACTCAAAAGGTAACCGAGTACGTTATTCGTTCCTGGGATTCAGTAAGGGGCAACGTGTTCCCTCAACTTGCGTCGTTTTTTTCGTTACTCTCCGTGTCTGGTATTTATGAAGCCGCTTCTAATAGTTGTCGTCGTTAAGAATTCCTGGCCCTTTGACGCGTTCATTCGGGGACAACTCGGGTCATACCGCCACACCTCGTGCACCTATTGGTACGGTCCATCTGGAGTTCTCTCGTCGTGCAAATGACAGGCGCGAGCTGGGGAGAGAACTAGGTTGGGTACCTGTGTGGCACACGTTCTCCTCCTCAAGTCATTGTATTTACCCTTACTTTATTGAAAAGTAACCAGAATACGTTGCACGTTTCTTCTCTTGAGTTGAGAAGTGTAGGTACAGGTAACGCGTAACAAGTTTGCGGTGTGGTCACCTCTGCGCGACGTCCCCCTGAACGTTATGTGTTCGCAACGCTCAGCCAGCGCCTCCGTGGTATATCACCTAGAAGACAAGGCCTTCTCCGCCAAACGTCATCACTGGTGGCTCCGCGCATCTTTGCCTAGCTTGCGTCAGCATCGCCGCCAGTGCGCCTTGCAGCGTCTGATAACGACCTTGACGCCAAGACTGACCTTGCGGCAAGCTTGTTTTGTCGCTTGGGGTTCACTAAGAATGACATCATACACAGGCCTTGTCTGCTATTGCTCGCTCGATTCTCGTTTTCGCGCTCGTCCAGACGGGTATGTTGTTTACGCGCCCGACCCCGAGATAACCCCGCGCGTTACGTAAGAGCACGCGCATGAATTACGAGGCGGCCAAGTCGCAGAGGCCGCGAGGGAGCGGGTAATTACCGCAGTAGCCACAACTCCGCCGTGTCGGGCGAGATCTTTCGTTAACAAGAACAACAAAAAAGACGGAACTGGTTTCAAGGACGCAGGTTTTCGCAGCCTTCTACCCTTTTTTTCTGTTTCTAGTTCTTGTTTCTTTCGGATAACGTTCGTACTCGATGAAAGCAAACACTCGCGCATGGAATCTGGAGAAGGGAAAAGCATCGTAGAGCGATGGAGCTGAAAATCGCTCTAAGTTGCAACAACGCGCGGCCTGTTGCAATCTTGCTCAAACTATAATTACAAATTTTACGTTCGTATCCTTTCGCGTGCCCTTCAAAGGACTTCGAACGAACTCGATAAGGCTTTTCTTTGTACATGAGATATGAGAGTCCAACTACCCAGAACACCGTTTGCGCCTCGAAATTCGTTTTCTTTCCGCCCGAAAACCGCCGATCGAAAACTGGCCGGTTGGAGTCGCGCTCATTCTCCTCTCCGTGGTCACGGGCCGTTTTCTATGGTTTAGACACAACCACCAAGGATAACCAAAGTACTGAGTCATTGAAGGCACACACTCAATATATCAAAAGAAAAAATATGATACCGATTTTTTGTGGCTTCTAAAAAACTGCAAACATGTTGACCGAAAAAAAAAAAAAAAGGTAGAGATTCACAGCCACGTGACTTCCGGTGACTTTGTCCTCTGTATATTCTTTTTTTCTTCCCCGGTCCAGTTTCGGTATTGTTTTCGAGAAGTTGCGTTTTTCTACTTTAATAAACAAATATACGTGACCCAGGAGCAAAGTATTGATTGGGCAGTTTTCTGACACCATAGTGTATCGTGTGACAAAAAATAACAAGAACAATTTTGGGGGTGTCAGTGTCCCTCTAAAGTACCGGCAATCCAGCACACGTCGACGCGCACGCGTCGACGTGTGCTGAGAGACGTGTGCTGAGAGATCAGAGACGAGATCGCGAGCTAATTCGCCGATTCTTTATAGGAGTTCGTTGCATCTCAAGTAACCGTATGTGCTCTGCTGGCGGTGACCATTAGCCGTGATGACTAGAGTTCCTGTATAGGCTCCAGAGGGGAGCCAGAGTTGCGCGTTCATCCCCGTAGCGCCGTCTTTCCTGCAGGGCATGTTGATCCAGCTCGTCACGTGACTGAATTCGGCGAATAGCAGCGCCGCGCGTTCGAGGCGCGCGGCGCGCTGAAAAGCAGGAAAACTTTCGGGGGGGGGGGGGGGGGGGGGGGGGGGGGGGCGCGTGCAACGTCTACTTTCCTGCACGGCACTTGATCCGGCTCCTCACGTGATCGGATCTCCGCGAATAGCGGCGCGGCGGCAGGTGGAAAACAGACGCGCAACTCTGGCTCCGCCGAGATGTTTCGGTGGCGCCCTTTTTTTGTTTCCATACGTGACGTCACGACTGGGATTTACCTCGCCGTGACGTCCACCAGCTGTTACCCTGGCTACTTACCATCAGGTGCTACGACGAGTTCGATGGTGTGTTTAAAAAGCACGGTGGAAGCTAGGAGCCATCGCAGTCCGAAAGTAACACCGCCAAAGTTGACAATCTGACAATCTTCATATGCTCATGGTTTGACCAATCGTGAAAAGCTTACCGCAGCTACACTTTTCGTCGCGCACATCGCAGGAACTCTAGCCGTGAAACGGCTCTGGCCGTGACTCGCCACCTGCGCCCTCTGCAGGGACCAACATTGCCTTCCGGCTAGCACTTACATCGTTCTCCTACGTCTTGGTTTCGGAATCTCGGTCTCAGGGTTGTTTGAATAACAAGTAACGCTATGGCAGATTTTGCCGACGGGCGATAAATCTTTACGTGGAACGTGCCACACAAGGCAGTGAGTTTCGTGAGAAAAGTGTCGCGTTACGCACGAGCGTTGTGTTCGATCGAGACGCGTGTCACACAGGTCATATAAGCAATATAGAACCAAAGGGACTATATTGCTTAGATGCCCTTATATATAACGTCATCTTACGTCAGAGTCACACACGCACATACACAGACACGAAGAGCTCAGCTTAAACACGTGACATTTTGCGCGTTTCCGAATTTGCAAGATATGATCAAGACAAAACAAAAAATTTTGGAAGGTAATTTTTTTATATATTGTCTTTTTGCACTGTAACTTGACGTTTTCCCGCTGTCAATAGCAGTATTCCGAAATAAATGATTTTCTTTTGTTTCAAGTTATATATATATATATATATATATATATATATATATATATATATATATATATATATATCTTTAGATGATCGTCAGTCAATGCTGAAACATCCCGTATATGACACGCAATAGTATGACGCAAATTACTATTTTTTTCCCTTCCGCCGTGTGGTATCGCCTATTTGTAAGTGAGATTCGATGCGTTGTTCTCCACTCGCAAAAACTAGCATTCAATTTTCTCGCGTGACAGGGGTCTTGTAGGCATAACCAGGAATATTGTGCGTGACCGGGGCATGACATCTTCGAGATCATTCATTCGCCAGATGCCTCCTCCTGAAGCCTTCCTTGTCTTGCTGGCAGCAAAGAATATCGCGGCTCGAAAAAGTCCCGAGGTGCTTTTTTATTGAGCAACGTTTATCGCACCCTCCTTGTTTTCTTCGCACCTTTTTATTAAATTATTTAAAAAATCTGAACGCTGACTTCTAACTAAACCGGCAAAGAAAACGATACGTGATGAGGCAGTAAAAGCTGCGCTGCGCCACCGTCAGCTCTATAGGACTCTCAAGTTTCAAAGCGGCCACTCAATCCTCTCGGCGTTTTGCGTAGCGCTTAGCGCTGAAGATTTTAATGACGTCACTTTGTCCCCTTTGTAGTTAGAAAGCCCATTGGTCCGCGATGAGTACCCCGCGGTTGCTTAGCAGGAAAAGCGCGTTTTCTTCGCGATAACCGCAGTACAGCCGCCATATTGCCGACTCTGCTGCGACCAACATTACTAAAACACTTAGTTGGGAAACTCCCATAGAGACAGCTTTCAAAAAGTGGCCCCAATCTGTCTCCGAGCACCGACCTAATGACGAACACAACACCACCATTTCTCCCGCAGCGGCCACTCGAGGAACTGCACGTGACTTCTATTTTGGCTTTAAGAACAGATACAGCGGTAGAGGTTACAGGGGTGCCACCCCCGTCTCCCCGGCGGACGCGCCGCGTTCAACATCTGAAGTTAAAATCCACCTAGGTCTGGACGCGCTACCTGAAAGGCCCGCTGAGGCATGGTTGTATAAAAACAATATTAATTGTTCCGCAAAACCTCGCGAACTATATATGATAAAAACATCACGCGCCCATCATTTGATACTAAACTCCAATAAATTTCATACAAAAAGAGTCTTTTTTGTTTGTTTTTACGCAAAAACAGGCTTTCAAAAAGCTCAAGGTGACCACAGTACAGACAAACGATAAAGAGTGGCGCTGTTGTCGCATTTAGCTCGGTCTCGGTGGACGCCAGCGGCCCAGGTTTCGACGGCGAGTTTCCCAACTGAGTGTTTTAGTAACGTTGGCTGCGACCCACCCCTCGACCAATATGGCGGCCGGAGACAGGTCGTGCCGTACCCTTTGCAAGCTC